>NC_079198.1:26948261-27248261 GCF_029499605.1 Hyla sarda | reverse complement strand
GGAGCGCGTGCCGTCTATCGGTAGACGACACGCGCTCATCACTGAGACAGCCGGGGGTTCTGTCCCAGTGATCGCAGGGGGCCCAGCGGCTGGACCCCCCGCGATTAGCTTCTTATCACCTATCCTGTGGATAGGGGGATAAGTTTATATTCACTGGAGTACTCCTTTAATACATCTCTGCTACTAGAGTTGCCAGGTGTGACCATGACTTGGGTGGTGTAGCCAAAAGAAAAAATTAATCGCAAAACTACAGAAGATTGCATATGTCGTTGCTCTACTGTGGCCATTTAAATTGCTAAAACTATTATTTACCGTGGGGATTCTTTACGGTAAAAGCGATGAGACAAACTCTCTACGTCAAGATGTTAGTGTATTCCTATTGAAGAACAATACAGTCAGTAAGCGCCATGTCCCCTTTGTTGTGTCCACAGACACAACTCCATGCATGTTATTGTGCTGTGCCTGGTACTGCAGCTAGGTCCCATTTATTTGTACAGGACCGAGTTATAGTATGATGCAGTACATGGTAAATGATGAAGGGGACAAGACACTGTAGGGAGACTGTGCTCCCTACATTCATGTGGATGGCTCCTGGATCAGATTCCAACCTATCAATTACTGATGTCCTCAAAAAATTATTTCTTGCATAAATGCAGCAAAGATGGAGGGTAAAGGACATAAATCACAAAAAAAAAAAAAAAAAAATCACAGAAAAAAGGCCACTTACTGATACAAGGGCAGGTTAGGCACCTATTCCCATTATGATGCAGATCAACCACATTGCTATGTGGTGCCGGGGTGGAAGGGTGCAATGGGGTGTTGTGGAGTGCTAGTGTTGGGGATAGGTATTAACCCTTTGTTGACGTAACGCCAGGGTGAGGTTTCCTTAGGGTAATGGTCCTACCGCCAACCGTCCCATAAACGGTAGGGAAAAATAAAGGAATGTCCACAGCAGATATTTGATGAAAACCGGAATAAACTTTACTGCATATTTTATGCAACTGCAGGTAACAAAACAGTCTTTATATAGAGGAAAATAGTTCAGGTTCCTCACAGGTTTGCTGGGACTTCTGAGTGCAATGAGCTTTGATTTGCTAGCCACTGTGCTACTGAATTTATGATAATTGAGTTGCAGTAGTCACACAGGATTTTAGTAGTTTAGAGTTGGATAACTCACATTTTAGTGGCTGGGGAAGATAAGTCTTCAGGCCTAGCTTGAATTGATGAGGAGCTATGAGATGTGCTTTCTTGATAATCCGGAACTAAAGAGCGCGCATTAAGAGCAAGCAGCCCATTATATATTAAGGGGGTGGAACAAAACTCATTGGATAGCCAAACCTGTCAGTCCTAACCCCTGGAACTCTGGGTATATCACATGACCCAAAGGTCCTTAACCCCTTAAGGACCAAGCCCATTTTCACCTTAAGGACCAGAGCATTTTTTTCACATTTGACCACTGTCACTTTAAGCATTAATAACTCAGGGATGCTTTTACTTATGAATTTGATTCTTGATTTTTTGTGACATATTCTACTTTAACATAGCAGTAAAATTTCGACGATACTTGCATCATTTCTTGGCGAAAAATTCCAAAATTTCATGAAAAATTTGAAAATTTTGCAATTTTCGAACTTTGAAACTCTCTGCTTGTAAGGAACATAGACATACCAAATAAATGATATATTTATTCACATATACAATATGTCTACTTTATGTTTGCATCATAAAGTTGACATATTTTTACTTTTGGAAGACATCAGAGGGCTTCAAAGTATAGCAGCAAATTTCAAATTTTTCACAAAATTTTCCAAATCTGAATTTTTCAGGGACCAGTTCAGTTTTGAAGTGGATTTGAAGGACCTTAATTTTAGAAATACCCCACAAATGACCCCATTATAAAAACTGCACCCCTCAAAGTATTCAAAATGACATTCAAAAGGTTTGTTAACCCTTTAGGTGTTTCACAGGAACAGCAGGAAAGTGAAGGAGAAAATTCAAAATCTGCATTTTTTTACACTCGCATGTTCCTGTAGACCCAGTTTTTGAATTTTTATAAGGGGTAAAAGGAGAGAAATCCCCCAAAAATTGGTAACCCAATTTCTCCCGAGTAAGGAAATACCTCATATGTGTATGTCAAGTGTTCGGTGGGCGCAGTAGAGGGCTCAAAAGGGAAGGAGCGACAATGGGATTTTGGAGAGTGAATTTTTCTGAAATGGTTTTTGGGGGGCATGTCGCATTTAAGAAGCCCCTATGGTGCCAGAACAGCAAAAAAAAATCCATGTGGCATACCATTATGACGACTTTTCGTTAAAGTCGGATGTGTAAATAAAACATTTTTTCCACTAAAATGTTGGTTTTCCCCCAAATTTTACATTTTTACAAGGGGTAATAGGAGAAAAAGCCCCCCAAAATTTGTTAGGCAATTTCTCCTGAGTACGAAAATACCTCATATGTGGCCCTAAACTGTTGCCTTGAAATACGACAGGGCTCCGAAGTGAGAGAGCACCATGCGCATTTGAAGACTAAATAAGGGCTTTGCATAAGGACGGAACCGGATGCAAGAATTACACTTGCCTCCGATACCAAAAATACCCTATGGCAGTGTATCCCAAACGGGGTGCCTCTAGCTGTTAAAAACTTCCAGCATGCCTGGAATGTCAATCGCTGTCCGGCAATACTGGGAGTTGTCTTGCAACAGCTGGAGGCTCCGTTTTGGAAAGTGTCATACGAGAATTTTTGTTTATTTTTATTTGGGGGGGGGAGGTGGCTGTGTAGGGGTATGTGTGTATGTAGCGTTTTACTTTTTATTTTGTGTAATGTAGTATAGTGTAGTGTTTTTAGGGTACACTCACACGGCCGGGGTCTACAGCGAGCTTCCCGCTGGGAGTTTGAGCTGTGGCGGAAAACTTGCTGCATCTCAAACTTGTAGCAAGAAGCTCGCTTTAGACCCCCGCCCGTGTGAATGTACGATGTACATTTACATGGTGGGGGGGGGGGGGGGGGGCGGTTCAAACCTCCAGCTGTTGCAAAACTAGCACTACCAGCATGCCTTTTGGCTGTCCGTGCATGCTGGGGGTTGAAGTTATGCAACAGCTGGAGGCACACTGGTTGCAAAACATAGAGTTTGTTACTTAACTCAGTGTTTCACAACCAGTGTGCCTCCAGCTGTTGCAAAACTACAACTCCCTGCATGTACGGTCTATCAGTGCATGCTGGAAGTTGTAGTTTGCAACAGCTGGAGGCACACTGGTTGTGAAACACTGTGTTAGGTAACAAACTTCGCAACCAGTGTGCCTTCAGCCATTGCAAAAACTACAACTCTCAGCATGCAGTGACAACTGAGGGCATGCTGGGACTTGTAGTTATGCAACAGCTGGAGGCATACTACTAACACTCCCAGCATGCCCTTTGGCTGTCCGTGCATGCTGGGGGTTGTAGTTATGCAACAGCTGGAGGCACACTGGTTGCAAAACACTGAGTTTGTTACTTAACTCAGTGTTTCCCAAAAAGGGTGCCTCCAGCTGTTTCAAAACTGCAACTCCCAGCATGCCCAGATCGCCAAAAGACATGTTGGGAGTTAGTTTTGCAACATCTGGAGGGTCCCAGTTTGGTGACCACTGTTCAGTGGTGTCCAAGCTGTAGCCCTGCAGATGTTGCAAAACTTCGACTCCAAGCATTCCCAGACTGTCAAGGCATGCTGGGAGTTGTAGTTCTGCAACATCTGAAGGGCCAGATGTTACAGAACTACAACTCCCTGCATGCCCGGACTGTCTGGGCTTGCTGGTAGTTGTAGTTTTGCAACATCTGGAAGGGCTACAGTTTGGACACCACTGAACAGTGGTCTCCAAACTGTGGGCCTCCAGATGTTGCAAAACTACAACTCCCAGCATGCCCAGACAGCCTTTGGCTGTCTGGGCTTGCTGGGAGTTGTAGTTTGGCAACTCCTGGAACGCAGCAGTGAAGATCGCTTACGGCTGATATTTACTGCTGCGTCCGCCGCTGCCTCCATCTGTCCCGCGCTGGCTGTCCCGATCCTGCCGGCCAGTCCTGCTGTGATCGTCGGTCCAGGTGTGAGGTGAGATTTCCGAACCGTCCACCATCTTCCCCCCGCTCTGCGCCGATATTCAGGGGTGGGCAGAGCGGGGATTTCACCTTTAACCTGCCGCCCCCCCTCCTGCGCTTGGTCGCTAGCCCTAATGACCAATGGGAGGGATTTAGGAGTGAGGTGGCAGCTGCCTAACCCTTCAGGATGATCGGAGCGGTCTCTGACCTACTTCTTGTCTGTTACTGTTCCATCCATCACTTGCGCTGGAGCTTCTGTGTTTTATTGCTTACGGATGCTTCTGTGCAAGTTTTGAAAATTCTCATGTTGGTACCATTTGAGGAGTGGCCGCACCTTGCGGTTTTCGATAGCCGTGGCTTCTTCTTCCGCGGCTCTCATCTTCTGCATGGCCTCGGACCTTCCTATGGTTAATTGCATTCACGGGGTAGTTCTACCTGTGATTCCCAGATTTGTCTCTCTCTCTGTCTGTTTGAATTGCTTGTATCTCGTGGTCTCTATTTAGACTGCTTAATTGTTGCTCCTATGCCCCTCTTTAGTCGGCTTTGGATTGCACACACTATAGGTATAATTCGCATGTGGTGTCTATTCACACCACATGCCTTTTTCCAAAAGTTTGTTGCGGTCTTCGTTGTTCTTACATTACTGAGCTCCAAAAGAATATTCATATTTTTTACTTGGATTTTGCCTGTATGTTTTTTATATGTCTTTTCTACTCATTTATATTTGTATTTATATACATTTATTTGTGTACAACAATACTTAAAGGTACTTATATGGTTAATTGCTGGGGGTATATATACCTGTTGCCAGCTTTCCTTTGTCATGCCTGATGAAGCTGCGCATGCGCAGCAAAACGCGTTGCATCCAATAAATCCTCTGATTTTAACCTGGCCTGACGGTTCCTCTCTGCGCCGGACTAACTCCTCACCCTACGGTCATCGTACTCCGGTTCCATTATCTACCGAGGAGGGCTGCAGTGAACCTTACCATTCATATCACGCTTGTTGTGTGTGGGCGCACAACCATTTTTGGTAAGCGGCTTGGGAATATCCTCCCCTTCCCCCACATACAAGATTTGCTGATCCTGCACATGGAGCGCCTTCTCTCCTTTCTCTAGATCCCACATTAGGTGCAGGCAGTGTTCCCACACATTATGTAGGCCAGTGGTATTCAACCTGTGGACCTCCAGATGTTGCAAAACTATAACTCCCAGCAAAACTATAACTCCCAGCCAGTGGCTGTCCGGGAATGCTGGGAGTTGTAGTTTTGCAACATCTGGAGGTCCGCAGGTTGAAGAACACTGATGTAGACAGTGTTCCCCACAGACATACAGCCTCCAGCCATATACAGGCTGAATTCCTTTGTACTGTCCTCTTCAGTGCTCCGACCACCACTCCGGCTATAGCAGTAGGTCTCGGGACCGGTGTTCGGAGCACTGAAGATGACGTGCCGCTGGTCACTTACCAAGCTGGCCAGCGAGAGTCTTCCTCCTTCTCTATCCTCCGGTCCTTGGCGCCTTCGTTTCTATGGGCGCACGGGACGTCAGTGACATCCAGGCGTGCGCTATGTCCCGGCGGCCCTGCATTTTTAAACTTAATGCGGGGCCGCAGGGAGTTAATAGTGATGGGGGGAATTGCCCCGCCGCTACAGGACGGGCAAACACCGGCTCTGCTCGGGGCCCCTGGCCAGCTCGGGCCCCAAGAAATTGCTTGGTTTGCCTGTCCTGTTGCGACCTCCCCCGCCGAACCCCCGGGACTGACTCACTGAATCCCTGGGGTTCGATCGAACCCAGGTTAAGAACCACTGGAATAGAGGATGTGCAGCCAATAAATGAGGGCAGCAAAGGTGGCGCATAAGTGATCCAGTGATTGTCCGTGTGACCCTCCCTCCATGGTAGTTAAAGGGAGAGGAGCCGTGATGCGGGCCGTGGCCTGGCTGTTAATAACGCGGAGGGGGTGTGATTACAGCAGGAGAAGACATAACTAGGTAAGTACTGTATAGCTTTCCACCCAGGGGAGTACTTACGGGGTCGGTGGGGGAGACTCTCTAACTTTATATCCTCACCATCCCTCCCACCAGAAACGTCCCCCGGGGATGGTAGGGAACAAGATTTTACCATAAATGATGCCTTACCAAGCATTATATATGGTAAAATCTCATAAAGGGGTACTCCCCTGGAAAACATTTTTTAAATCAACTGATACCGGAAAGTTAAAATGATTTGTAAATTTCTTCTATTAAAAAATCTTAATCCTTCCAGTACTTATCATCAGCTCTATGCTCCACAGGAAGTTATTTTCTTTTTCTGCCTGACCACAGTGCTCTCTGCTGACATCTCTGTCCATGTCAGGAACTGTCCAGAGCAGGATAGGTTTGCTATGGGGATTTTCTCCTACTCTGGACAGTTGCTAAAATGGACAGAGGTGTCAGCAGAGAGCACTGTGGTCAGACAGAAAGGAAATGTAAAAAGAAAATAACTTCCTGTGAAGCATACAGCAGCTGATTAGTACTGGAAGGGTTAAGATTTTTAAATAAAAGTAATTTACAAATCTGTCTAACTTTCTGGCACCAGTTGATTTAAAAATAAAATGATTTCCAGTGGAGTACCCCTTTAAGCCTTGTAGTAGGCTTAGTAAATGATCGCTGATCTATAAGATATAGGACCCTAAGCTCTTATTGTATCTAGGGCCCAATATGACACAGCCCATTACTTCCATTAAAGGGGTACTCCGGTGAAAACCACATTTTTTTCTAATCATCTGGTGCCAAAAAGTTAAACAGATTTGTAAATTACTTCTATTTAAAAATCATAATCCTTCCAGTACTTATCAGCTGCTGTATGCTCCAGAGGAAGTTGTTTAGTTATTTTCTGTGTGATCACAGTGCTCTCTGCTGCTACCACTGTCCGTGTCAGGAAGGGCAGGAGAGGTTTGCTATGGGGATTTGCTCTCTGGGCAGTTCCTGACACGAACAGAGGTGTCAGCAGAGAGCACTGTGGTCAGACTGGAAAGAACTATACAACTTTCTCTGGAGCATACAGCACCTGATAAGTACTGTAAGAATTAAGATTTTTAAATGGAAGTAATTTACAAATCTGTTTAACTTTCTGGCACCAGTTGATTTAAATTTTTCTTTTTCCACCGGAGTATCCCATTAATGTATGTGTATTATAAATATGTTTCTTGAACACACATAGAGAGAAGAGCAACATAATGTAGCCAGGCCCTATAAATCTTATCATCATAGAAACTAAAAGCGTCTATATGGGGATTACAGACTAGTAGTCCGTAGACACGCCTGCCAGTGTGAAAGTCCCTTATCTTGCATTATCGCTGCCGGTTGAGTCACACTAAACAAACTTGACTATTGTGGGACAGACAGGCCACCCAGTCACACTGTCTGCTGACCTTGTGTACAAACAGGCTACTGTCCCAGGAAAGCTAAAGGACCTGTGTGTGTATGAAGCCTTAAAGGGGTAGTCCAGTGGTGAAAAACTTATCCCCTATCCTAAGGATAGGGGATAAGTTTGAGATCGCGGGGGGTCCGACCGCTGGGGCCCCCCGCGATCTCTCTGTACGGGGGCCAGGCTCTCCGGCCAGATAGCGGGTGTCGACCTCCGCACGAAGCGGCGGCTGACACGCCCCCTCAATACATCTCTATGGCAGAGCCGGAGATTGCCGAAGGCTCTGCCATAGAGTTGTATTGAGGGGGTGTGTCAGCCGCCGCTTCGTGCGGAGGTCGACACGCCCCCTTCCCGCGGGCAGTCGGGGCTCCGTACAGGAGATCGCAGGGGGCCCCAGCGGTCAGACCCCCCGCGATCTCAAACTTATCCCCTATCCTTAGGATAGGGGATAAGTTGTTCACCACTGGGTTCACCACTGGACTACTCCTTTAAAGGGGTTATCCAGGAAAAAACTTTTTTTTTAAATTATATATATGTATATATCAACTGGCTCCAGAAAGTTAAACAGATTTGTAAATTAATTCTATAAAAAAATCATAATCCTTTCAGTACTTATGAGCTTCTGAAGTTAAGGTTGTTCTTTTCTGTCTAAGTGCTCTCTGATGACACCTGTCTCGGGAACCGCCCAGTTTAGAAGAGGTTTGCTATGGGGATTTGCTTCTAAACTGGGCGTTTCCCAAGACACGTGTCATCAGAGAGCACTTAGACAGAAAAGAACAACCTTAACTTCAGAAGCTCATAAGTACTGAAAGGATTAAGATTTTTTAATAGAAGTAATTAGCAAATCTTATCTTTCTGGAGCCAGTTGATATATATCAAAAAAAGTTTTTTTCCTGGATAACCCCTTTAATTTTATACATAGTGACAGGTCTGAAGTTTTCCTTGCTTGACCTCAGAAATGTTTAGCTGAGCGCTGTGCCCCTTCGCGCGTGTGTGGTATGGATCCCTTCCTAAGAAATCTGCCTCCAGCTGTTGCAAAACTACAACTCCCAGTATGCCCGGACAGCCGGAGGCTGTCCGGGCATGCTAGGAATTGTAGTTTTTTCAACAGCTGGAGACACACGTATTGGTAAACACTGGTCTATAGAGTACATGCACTTCTTTCTTGAGTCTCCAAGGAGAGATGAGCAGAGCACAACACTAAGCTGAGTACTTCTGCCCCTTTGTTTAAAGGGGTACTCCGGTGGAAAACAATTGATTTAAAATCGACTGGTGCCAGAAAGTTGAACAGATTTGTAAATTACTTCTATTTAAAAATCTTAATCCTTCCAGTACTTATCAGCTGCTGTATATGCCACAGGAAGTTCTTTTCTTTTTGAATTTATTTTCTGTCTGACCATAGTGCTCTCTGCTGACACCTCTGTCCATGTCAGGAACTGTCCAGAGCAGGAGCAAATCCCCCATAGAAAACTCGAAAACCTCTTCTGCTCTGGACAGTTCCTCACATGGACAGAGGTGTCAGCTGAGAGCACTGTGGTCAAACAGAAAAGAACTTCAAAAAGAAAAGAACTTCCTCTGGAGCATACGGCAGCTGAGAAGTACTGGAAGGATTAAGATTTTTAAATAGAAGTAATTTACAAATCTGTTTAACTTTCTGGCACCAGTTGTTTTAAAAAAAATAATTCCACCGGAGTACCCCTTTGAGTAACTGGCAGGGGTCTCAGCACCTGGACCCCGTCGATGAAAACTTCTGATGTATTACTATGTCATGTTAAAGAGGACCTGTGGCCAACCCAAAAAATATGAGATTGCATGGTCAATAAATAGCTTAGGGTGCCTTGATCTGCAACTTTTTACAGTTTCTTGATACGCCCTTTTGTTCCTGAGATGGTTTGAGGATTTATAGTTTGCCTGACAATTCAAGGAATCTGTCAAATGGGTGTGAACTTAATTTAAGGGTGCGTTCACACGCTAGTAGCTAGCAGCAGGTTTCCTGTTGCGGGAAATCTGCTGCGAGTTACGCTACCATTGATTTGAATGGGTCCGTGGACAGTCCGCAAATCTGACACTATTGCGGACTGTCTGTGGACCCATTCAAATCAATGGTAGTGTATCAAAGGTGTGTGAAACCCGCTGTTAGTAATAGCGTGTGAATGCACCCTTAAAGGGGTACTCCCGTGGAAAACTTTTTTTTTTAAATCAACTGGTGCCAGAAAGTTAAACAGATTTGTAAATTACTTCTATTAATAAAATATTAATCCTTCCAGTACTTATTGGCTGCTGAATACTACTAAGGAAATGGTTTTCTTTTTGGAACACAGAGCTCTCTGCTGACATCATGACCACATTGCTCTCTGCTGACATCTCTGTCCATTTTAGGAACTGTCCAGAGCAGCATATGTTTGCTATGGAGATTTTCTCCTACTCTGGACAGTTCTTAAAATGGACAGAGATGTCAGCAGAGAGCACTGTGGTCATGATGTCAGCAGAGAGCTCTGTGTTCCAAAAAGAAAACCCTTTCCTTTGTAGTATTCAGCAGCTAATAAGTACTGGAAGGATTAATATTTTTTCAATAGAAGTCATTTACAAATCAGTTTAACTTTCTGGCAGCAGTTGATTTAAAAAAATAAATAAATAAAAAAAAAGTTTTCCACGTGTGTACCCCTTTAATAATGGCAAGGAATATAAGGTGATGGGTAGGATTATACAGTTAGGGGCTATGTTTTAGGCAGACACGCCCTTCAATGCACAACATTTACATTCCCTGACTGTATAATCCATCCTATCACCTTTATTAAAATTAAAGGGGTACTCCAGTGCTTACACATCTTATCCCCTATCCAAAGGATAGGGGATAAGATGCCTTATTGCGGGGTCCTGCCACTGGGGACACCCGGGATCATGCACGGGGCACCCCATTTGTAATCAGTCCCCGGAGCGTGTTTGCCTCCGCCCCCGTGTGACGTCACGCTCCGCCCCTCAATGCAAGCTTACGGGAGGGGGCGTGATAGCTATCACGCCCCCTCCCGTAGGCTTGCATTGAGGGGCGGAGCGTGACGTCACCCCGGGGCTGAGTGCGTGATGTCACAAGCCGCCGGCCCTGCGGTCGCCGGTAATCAGTCCCGGAGCGAACACAACTGATTACAAATGGGGTGCCACGTGCATGATCCCGGGCGTCCCCAGCTGTGGGACTCCCGCGATCAGGCATCTTATCCCCTATCCTTTGGATAGGGGATAAGATGTGTATGCACCGGAGAACCCCTTTAAGATTACGCCCATCTGACTGATTCCCTGAATTGTCAAACATACTATAAACCCTCATATCTCTGGAATAGAAATGCCTATAAAGAAACTATAAAAAGGTGTGTAATCAGGGCGCCCTAAATTAATTAACGTGGTACTCCGAACGCTGGAGTCGGCATCGGGACGTCACGCCCCGCCCCCTCAATGCAAGTCTATGGGAGGGGGCAGGAGGGGGTGTGTCAGCCGTCACGTCCCCTCCCATAGACTCGCATTGAGGGGCAGGGGCATGACATCATGAGTGGGTGGGGCTATGACGTCACGGGCTCCTGGCGCTGGCTCCAGCGTTTGGAATAGTTTGTTCCAAACTCTGAGCAGCAGAGTACCCCTTTAATGATTGTAGAATCCCAATTTCTTTTGGGTTGGCCACAGGTCCTCTTAAAATGTTTAATTTTTTTTATTTTTTTTATGATAAATAACAGTTTTCTGATATTAGTTACATGTATATTATGTAAAAGTTTCTGAAGAGACTTAAAGGAGCCACCGCTATTCTCAGATTGTGTGTGATATTACACTTTGTCTCTATTAACTTTAATGAAACTGAGCTGCATTACCACACACAACCTGAGGACAGGGACAGTACTGTTTTTAGAAGAAATTAAAGGGGTACTCCGCCCTTAGATATCTTATCCCCTATCCAAAGGATAGGGGATAAGATGTCTGATTGTCGGGGTCCCGCTGCTGGGACCCCCAGGGATCTCCGTGCAGCACCCGGAATTCTGTGCCGAGTGCTGCTCCAGTCTCGGAAATGCTGGGTTTCCGAGATCGAAACCTGACATTACGCCATGCCCCCTTGTGACTTCACCCACACCCCCTCTATTCATGTCTATGGGAGGGGATGTGACAGCCTTTGGATAGGGGATAAAATGTCTAAGGGCGGAATACTCCTTTAACTCTAGTTTTCTCTTCCTGGACATCCCCTTTAATACTCACAATGTTTAACACAGAAGAACAGTACATTCAGCTTCTGCTTAGCCAAATATGTCTGATAACAGGGAACAATAGATTGTATTTCAAATAAAACAAATTAGAAGCAAAAATGTCAATCACTTAAAAAAATTCTTAATTGCTTTTTTTTTGCTGGGGATCCACAGGTAATCCTCAACAATATGTTCATACATTTCGTTATTTATTCATTGATGATTTTTTACTTTACTTTTACTTCTACTACAGACTATGTTACTATGTTATAAATTGGTGGGGTGCACATATAAAAACCTGCACTGCTGGATAATCTGTAACATGACGTCTGGATGAATATTATGCTGTTTCCGAATAGTAAGATAAAATATTCTGTACTAGGATAGGATTGTTGCGCAAGTGGGTTAATGTGTAGCCATGTTACCTCACTGGCATTGCATAATGTTATTTAAAGAAAGATAATTGTATGAGATAATATTATTTATAGGTGCAATAAAATAAAGGAGTTTTCTTTTTATCAAAAAAATTGAAGGAAACCTGCTGCCCTAAGAGCATGAAGTAATGGCCTATTATTACACTTACTGGGTCCCATGCAGAGCCATACGTTTCTTTTGTTGTAATAAAGAGAGAGACAATAAAAACTTTGCAATTTACATTTGGCCCCTCAACGTACGATGGTAATCCGTCCCAAATGGACCATCGTTTGCTGAAACCATCGTATGCTGAGGGATCCGTGCAATGTAAAGTATAGGACAGTGGTCTACAACCTACGGACCTCCAGATGTTGCAAAACTACAACACCCAGCATGCCCGGACAGCCAACGGCTGTCCGGGCATGCTGGGAGTTGTAGTTTTGCAACATCTGGAGGTCCGCAGGTTGAAGACCACTGGTATTGGAGGTTATACTCACCTGTCCCTGCCGTTCCGGACCGTCACCGCTCGTCACCGCTGCCCTGGATGTCGCCTTCCATCGCTGTCGCCGCGTCCCCAGGGTGTCCCCGATGCTCCGGCAAGGCCTCTGTTTCCCCGACATCCTCGCTCTCTGTCACCGCCATGACGTCGCTATGCACGCCGCTCCTATTGGATGACAGGACGGCGTGCGCAGTGATGTGATGATGACGAAGGAGAGTGCGGACGATGCAGGGGATCCCGAAGAGGACGCTCCGGAGCCCCGAGGACAGGTAAGTGATCGTCAGCGGACCACACGGGGCACCGTAAACGGCTATGCGGTGGCGGCTAAAGCAGTCTGCGCTGCCGGATAGCCGTTTATGCGATGGCCCCGACATACAAAAGCATCGTATGTTGATGCTGCCGTCAACGTGCGATGGCCTCTGAGAGGTCATTGTATGTTGAAATGATCGTATGTCGGGGCCATCGTAGGTCAGGGGGGTCACTGTACCTACTTTTGCATTGGTAGCCGGAGGCCCAATGTTGCTCCTTATTGCAATTGGTAATATTACTTCTACTGGGATGTCACATGACCATGGCCACGACCATGTTGACCACTTATGACCAGTGACATATCTGTTTGGAGCTGTATTCGGCTACTCTAGCCCAGCCCCTCTCTCCTTAGAGTGAGGAAAGGTGAGGAGTACCTAATCTCCCCTTTATAGAGGTAGGCCTCAGTGTCTAGGATCAATTGAGGTATTGAAGTATTCCACATCCCAGAACATCATTCCTAGTCCATTCTGAGGGATCAAGTAGGAGGAGAATCTGTGGGAGCACCGTTGCTACACTAAGATCTTTAAGGGCTTCAGGCAGGGCCTATAGACTTTGTGGGAACCAACTACATAACTATTAAAAGACCACCAGTGAGCATCACAGCTTATAATGGTTGTCCAGGTGTTTTCTTTTATGGGCCCCAAATGTATTAAAATAACAATAGTTTAACTCTTACTTATGTGGTAGGCCTCAGGGGTAGGGGTAGTACAGTCAGGGTATTGCTTTGGTATATCAGGGGTTAAGGTTAACCCTATAGTTCGTGACGCCAGGCTGAGGGCTAGTATGCTGAGGTAATTCTCCGGCCTATCGCCGCCCTTCCCAGTAGCGATAGGTGCATGCAGAAAATTACTGAAGGTCCACAAGGTACTTGAACTTGAACTGGGATAAACTTTACTTAAAGGCTTGCGGTACATCCAATGAACAGTAACAGTCTCTTAAATACAGTCTCTATACACTTCAGTGACTGGCAGTTGTTGCGGACCTTGACTGGTTTTATAAGTCTCTGAATTTAGGGTAAATTGCGAAGATCCGTCCGGATTTAGGGGATAGATAAGGTCCAGTGATCTTTCAGAGTGCTTAGGGATTGATACACTCACGGTTTGGTAATGATCAGCCGTTGCCGCAAGGCTCAGGCCTAAACTCACTGATGGCAGCAGCGCAGATCCTTCTCTCATGAAAGCCCGGGAATAAGAGAGCGAGCTATGGCTGCCACTCCCTTATATGGGCAGGAGCAGGGCCGTTTTAATTGGTCCGAATATCTGTCACTCACTGTTACAAGGAATTGTGGGCGCAATACGTCACAGGGACCTCCAAAGGTCCTTAAGCAAAAACCATAGAGTTCACCTGATCACGTGACCCGCAGGTCCTGCTACGCTCCGTACAGGTAATTAACCACTTATATACTTATATATCTAGATGAGAGGTGACAAGGGGCGGACTAAATAAGAAGGACCCCGACGTCCTAGGGACTCTGGCTATGGGGACCTATATACAGGTACCGTATAGGATGCGGTACCGGGACACCACACTTAACTCTCAGATCCCACAATGATGTCCCCATATTGGCATCCCATTCTTTTTTTGAAGCGGTTGTCATGTGACCATCACTGGCTGTACTCTGAGCATCAATGCTTAGTGATGGGAACCATGATGTCCAGAGTACAGCTCCTGACTTTGCTGATTGGCTCCGCTGGTCACATGATGTCCTCTCCAAATAGAAGACCAGGGAGCCAATAGAAGCATAAACCGGAGACCAGTTTGTTAATTCAATGCATTTAAAGTCCAACCTCAGATATGCTATTAGATAGGAGAGAGCACAAAGGAGCACTATCAGAGAGGAGAGAGCAAAGAGGAGTGCTACAGGACCGGAGAGATCACAGAGGAGTACAATCAGGCAGGAGAGAGCACAGAGGAGTACTATCAGACAGGAGAGAGCACAGAGGAGTACTAGCAGACAGGAGAGAGTACAGAGGAGTGCTGTCAGACAGGAGAGATCACAGAGGAGTACGATCAGACAGGAGGGAGCACAGAGGAGTACTATCAGACAGGAAACAGTACAGAGGAGTCCTATCAGACAGGAAAGAGCAATGAGGAGTACTATCAGACAGGATAGAGCACAGAGGAGTCCTATCAGACAGGAGAGAAAGCACAGAGGAGTCCTGTCAGACAGGAGAGAGCACAGAGGAGTCTTATCAGACAGGAGAGAGCAAAGAGGAGTACTATCAGACAGGAGAGATTACAGAGGAGTCCTATCATACAGGAGAAAGCACAAAGGAGTGCTATCAGACAGGAGAGAGCACAGGGGAGTACTATCAGACAGGAGAGAGCACAGAGGAGTCCTATCAGACAGGAGAGAAAGCACAGAGCAGTCCTATCAGACAGGAGAGAGCACAGAGGAGTACTATCAGACAGGAGAGAGCACAGAGGAGTCCTATCAGACAGGAGAGAGCACGGAGGAGTACTATCAGACAGGAGAGAGCACAGAGGAGTACTATTAGACAGGAGAGAGCACAGAGGAGTACTATATGACAGGAGAGAGAGCACAGAGGAGCACTATCAAACAAGAGAGAGCACAGAGGAGTGCTATCAGACTGGAGAAAGCACAGAGAAGTCCTATCAGACAGGAGAGAGAACAGAGGAGTGCTATGAGACAGGAGAGAGCACAGGGGAGTACTATCAGATAGGAGAGAGCACAGAGGAGTCCTATCAGACAGGATAGAAAGCACAGAGGAGTCCTATCAGAAAGGAGAGAGCACAGAGGAGTACTATCAGACAGAAGAGAGCACAGTGGAGTACTATATGACAGGAGAGAGCACAGAGGAGTCCTATCAGCAAGGAGAGAGCACAGAGGAGTACTATCAGACAGGAGAGAGCACAGTGGAGTACTATATGACAGGAGAGAGCACAGAGGAGTACTTTCAAACCAGAGAGAGCACAGAGGAGTACTATCAGACAGAAGAGAGCACCGAGGAGTACTATTAGACAGGAGAGAGCACAGAGGAGTACTATACGACAGGAGAGAGAGCACAGAGGAGTACTATCAGACAGGAGAGAGCACAGAGGAGTGCTATTATACAGGAGAGAGCACAGAGGAGTACTATCAGAGAGGAGAGAGCACAGAGGAGTAATATCAGACAGGAAACAACACAGAGGAATCCTATCAGACAGGAGAGAGCACAGAGGAGTACTATCAGACAGGAGAGAGCACAAAGGAGGACTATCAGACAGAAGAGAGCACAGAGGAGTACTATCAGACAGGAGAGAGCACAGAGGAGTACTATATGACAGGAGAGAGCACAAAGGAGTACTATCAAAGAAGAGAGAGCACAGAGCAGTGCTATCAGAAAGGAGAGAGCACAGAGAAGTCCTATCAGACAGGAAAGAACACAGAGGAGTACTATCAGACAGGATAGAGCACAGAGGAGTCCTATCAGACAGTAGAGAAAGCACAGAGGAGTCCTATCAGACAGGAGAGAGCACAGAGGAGTCCTATCAGACAGTAGAGAGCACAGAGGAGTACTATCGGACAGGAGAGAGCACAGAGGAGTACTATCAGACAGGAGAGAGCACAGAGGAGTACTTTCAAACAAGAGAGAGCAAAGAGGAGTACTATCAGGCAAGAGAGAGCACAGAGGAGTGCTATTAGGCAGGAGAGAGCACAGAAGAGTACTATACGACAGGAGAGAGCACAGAGGAGTACTATCAAACAAGAGAGAGCAAAGAGGAGTACTATCAGACAAGAGAGAGCACAGAGGAGTGCTATTAGGCAGTAGAGAGCACAGAGGTGTACTATACGACAGGAGAAAGCACAGAGGAGTCCCATCAGACAGGAGAGAGCGCAGAGGAGTCCTATCAGACAGGAGAGAGCACAGAGGAGTACTATCAGACAGAAGAGAGCACAGTGGAGTACTATATGACAGGTGAGAACACAGAGGAGTACTTTCAAACAAAAGAGAGCACAGAGGAGTACTATCAAACAGGAGAGAGCACAGAGGAGTGCTATTAGACAGGAGAGAACACAGAGGAGTACTATCAGACAGGAGAGAGCACAGAGGAGTACTATTAGACAGGAGAGAGCACAGAGGAGTACTATCAGACAGGACAGAGCAAAGAGGAGTACTATCAGACAGGATAGAGCACAGAGGAGTCCTATACGACAGGAGAGAGCACAGAGGAGTACTATCAATCAAGAGAGAGCACATAGGAGTACTATCAGACAGGAGAGAGCACAGAGGAGTGCTATTAGACAAGAGAGAGCACAGAGGAGTACTATCAGAGAGGATAGAGCACAGAGGAGTACTATAAGACAGGAGAGATCACAGAGGAGTACGATCAGGCAAGAGAGAGCATAGAGGAGTAATATCAGACAGGAAACAACACAGAGGAGTCCTATTAGACAGGAGAGAGAACAGATGAGTACTATCAGACAGGAGAGAGCACAGAGGAGTCTTATCAGGCAGGAGAGAAAGCACAGAGGAGTCCTATCAGACAGGAGAGAGCCCAGAGGAGTACTATCAGACAGGAGAGAGCACAGAGGAGGACTACCAGACAGAAGAGAGCACAGAGGAGTACTATTAGACAGGAGAGAGCACAGAGGAGTACTATATGACAGGAGAGAGCACAGAGGAGTACTATCAGACAGGAGAGAGCACAGAGAAGTCCTATTAGACAGGAAAGAACACAGAGGAGTACTATCAGACAGGAAACAGCACAGAGGAGTTCTATCAGACAGGACAGAGCACAGAGGAGTACTATCAGACAGGATAGAGCACAGAGGAGTCCTATCAGACAGGAGAGAAAGCACAGAGGAGTCCTATCAGACAGGAGAGAGCACAGAGGAGTACTATACGACAGGAGAGAGCACAGAGGAGTACTATCAAACAAGAGAGAGCACAGAGGAGTACTATCAGACAGGAGAGAGCACAGAGGAGTGGTATTAGACAGGAGAGAGCACAGAGGAGTACTATTAGAGAGGAGAGAGTACAGAGGAGTGCTATAAGACATGAGAGATCACAGAGGAGTATGATCAGGCAGGAGAGAGCACAGAGGAGTACTATCAGACAGGAAACAGCACAGAGGAGTACTATCAGACAGGAGAGAGCACATAGGAGTACTATCCGACAGGAGAGAGCACAGAAGAGTGCTATGAGACAGGAGAGAGCACAGGGGAGTACTATCAGACAGGAGAGAGCACAGAGGAGTCCTATCTGACCGGAGAGAGTACAGAGGAGGACTATCAGACAAGAGAGAGCACAGAGGAATACCATTAGACAGGAGAGAGCAAAGATGAGTACTATATGACAGGAGGGAGCATAGAGGAGTACTATCAAACTAGAGAGAGCACAGAGCAGTGCTATCAGACAGGAGAGAGCACAGAGAAGTCCTATCAGACAGGAGAGAGCACAGAGGAGTGCTATGGGACAGGAGAGAGCACAGGGGAGTTGCATCAGACAGGAGAGAGCACAAAGGAGTCCTATCAGACCGGAGAGGGCACAGAGGACTACTATCAGACTGGAGAGAGTACAGAGAAGTACTATCAGACAGGAGAGAGCACAGAGGAGTACTATTAGACAGGAGAGGGCACAGAGAAGTACTATCTGACAGTAGAGAGCACAGAGGAGTACTATCTGACAGTAGAGAGCACAGAGAAGTTCTATCAGACAGAAGAGAGTACAGAGGAGTGCTACGAGACAGGAAAGAGCACAGGGGAGTCCTATCAGACAGGAGAGAGCACAGAGGAGTCCTATCAGACAGGAGAGAGCACAAAGGAGTCCTATCAGACAGGAGAGAGCACAGAGGAGTACTATCAGACTGGAGAGAGTACAGAGGAGTAATATTAGACAGGAGAGAGCACAGAGGAGTACTATCAAACAAGAGAGAGCACAGAGGAGTACTATATGGCAGGAGAGAGCACAGAGGAGTAATATAAAACAAGAGAGAGCACAGAGAAGTCCTATCGGACAGTAGAGTGCACAGAGGAGCGCTTTGAGACAGGAGAGAGCACAGAGGAGTACTATTAGACAGGAAACAGCACAGAGGAGTCCTATCAGACAGGAGAGAGCACAGAGGAGTACTATCAGACAGGAGAGAGCACAGATGAGTGCTATGAGACAGGAGAGAGCACAAGGGAGTACTATCAGACAGGAGAGAGTACAGAGGAATCCTATCAGACAGGAGAGAAAGCACAGAGGAGTCCTATCATACAGTAGAAAGCACAATGGATTCCTATCAGACAGGAGAGAGAACAGAGGAGTACTATCAGTCTGGAGAGAGTACAGAGGAGTACTATCAGACAGGAGAGAGCACAGAGGAGTACTATTAGACAGGAGAGAGCACAGAGGAGTACTATATGACAGGAGAGAGCACAGAGGAGTGCTATGAGACAGGAGAGAGCACAGAGGAGTACTATCAGACAGGAGAGAGCACAGAGAAGTCCTATCAGACAGGTGAGAGCACAGAGGAGTGCTATGAGACAGGAGAGAGCACAGAGGAGTACTATCAGACAGGAAACAGCACAGTGGAGTCCTATCAGACAGGAGAGAGCACAGAGGAGTACTATCAGAAAGGAGAGAGCACAGAGGAGTGCTATGAGACAGGAGAGAGCACAGGGGAGTACTATCAGACAGGATAGAGCACAGAGGGCTTCTAGCAGACAGGAGAGAACCCACAGAGAACCCACAGTATATGCATTTGATGACATGGTTCCTCTGTCCTTCTCTATCCTTTGCTTGTCCAATGGGAGACATTTATAGTCATTCTTAAGCATGCAATTATTGCTTCTTATATGTCAAAAGTATTTAAATTGATTACATTACTTTAATATGATAATTGATTATTTCAAAATTAGTCTTGTTTCCAGCTCACCATTAGATTGTCATATACGTGTTATATATATATATATATATATATATATATATATATATATATATATCATGTATGGAAAGTGGCATGAAGACGTCCCAGAACGCGGTTGCCTTTTTAGGTAGTGAAGGACCAGAGACCCTGCTGAGAAGCTCTTATCTGGACAGCATGACGCCAATAGTCAGTCCAGAGATAAAAAAGAAAAACAATTTTAGGGAATTTTTAGTGCACTAAGTCCTAGGGATTGTAGGTAGAAGTAGATGACAAGAAGACAATGTCATTAAGATTCCCATTAGAGTAACTGAAACGTTATTAGAAAACAAGCATCTTACTAATGTGTTGTTGATAAAGTAACGATGTGCCATGTATAGATGTGCCATGTATAGATGTGCCATGTATAGATGTGCCATGTATAGATGTGCCATGTATAGATGTGCCATGTAGAGATGTATATTCACATGTGGCAGATGTGTTGCAGAAGTTTCTGTCCCATACCTTCTGAATGGGTTTTGCAAAAATCCATGCACATGTTGCAGAAACAAGCCGATTTACATGTACACAACAGTTTTGCAGTTATAGAAATATTTGCAACATTTCTTCTGCATGTGCCAGTATTTTCTGATCTGTAAAGAAAATGCAATATTATCCCTTTAATCCCTTAAGGACTAAGCCCATTTTCACCTTAAGGACCAGGCCATTTTTCATTTTTGCAATTTACGTTTTTTCCACCTCACCTTCTAAAAATCATAATGCTTTACATTTAGCACCCACAGACCCATATAAGAGCTTGTTTTGTGTGTCACCAATTGTACTTTGTAATGACATCAATCATTTAATAACAAAATCTACTGCAAAACAAAAAATATATATATTTGTGGGGTTAAATGGAAAAAAATTACAATTTGTTACTTTTGAGGGTTTCCGTTTCTGGTAAAAATTACGCCTGATCTTTAATCTGTAGATCCATATGGTCACAAGGATACCCAAGTTATGTAGGTTTACTTAAAAAAATTAACTACATGCACCAAAATTAACATGTTTAAAATTGTGATCTTCTGACCACTATAACTTTTTTATTTCTCTGTATACGGGGCTATATGAGGGCTCATTTTTTGCACCATGGTCATTCGTTTTTATTGGTACCATTTTTGTTTTGATGGAACTTTTTGATAGCTTTTTATTAATATTTTTATGGTATATGAAGTGACCAAAAATGCACAATTCTGGATTTTAGTATTTTTTACGTGTACTCCATCGAACGTGCGGTGTAGCTAACCTTATATTTTAGTAGTTCGGACATTTACACACGCATCGATACCACATATGATTATTTTAATTTTTTATTACATTATTTTATTTTAAAAATGGAAAAAGGGGGGTGATTTGAACTTTTATTAGGGAAGGGGTTAACTTACTTTTATTAACTTTTAAATCTCTGCCAGAAAGTAACTCTGGCCAAGAAATTTAGCAGGAGGATAGTTGCGGGAGGGTTGTCCCAATAATCCGACTTGCGGGGGCGGCGGTATATTTATATTTGAATCATGTATCCTACTTGGATTTTTACATGTTAAGGGTTAAAGTGCCTTGGGACAGATGGATTCCATTTTCCCTGAGCTACTTACCCTATTTAACTGAAGAACCTCACTTCCTATGGTGTATGACTAAGGGTGGCATCGCCTGAAACGCGTTACCACCTTCTGTTTACCTTGTGTCCCAAGACTTTTATTCAATAAACAGGACTTTCTTTGCATCACATCCACGCTGGCATTTCTTCTTTTTACTTTAGATTTCATCCTTGGTCCGGCTTGCAGGCCATGCACCTCTCACAAAGCCACATCCTCTTCTATTTCTGTCCATTTTTTGTGAATCGGTCTGTCTTGTAAGTCCCGCCCACTACCACAAAACCACGCCCTGCAAAGTCACACCCCCTCCTTTTCGACCTACAATCACGAAATATGAGGACAGCGTATGAGAATGGGATATGAGGTCGAGATATGAGTTCGAGATATGAGAACAGAATATGAAAACAGGATATGAGGATGGGATATGAGGGGGAGGTATGAGAACAGGATATGAGGATGAGATATGAGGTCGGGGTATGAGGATGAGAGATAAGATCCAGATATGAAAACAGGATGTGAGGATGGGATATTAGGATATGAGGTCGGCATACCAAGACGGGATATTAGGACAAGAGCGTCCTCCCAATTTCTCTGGGTTGACATTTTGTAGCGCGAATGCTCCCTGAGGAGGATTCCAATAGAATTTCCATGTGGATTCTGCCTCAAATTCTGCCTGGAATCCTCATGGCATCAAAACCCTATTGAAGTCAATAGAAGATCCTGGCAATGATTATTTTCTACTTTAAGGGTCTATTCACACGTACAGTATTCTGCGCAGATTTCATGAGCAGATTTCAAGTCATTCAGTTTATATTGAAATCTGCAGCTGAAAATCCTGCGCATCAAATCTGCACGGAATACTGTACGTGTGAATGGACCCTAAAGGGGGTATTCCTGGATTTTTTTGATGTGACTATGCTACAGGGGCTGTAAAAATAGTGTAGTTCGCAATGTAGTGTCTGTACCTGTGTGTGACGGTTTTCTCACAATTCTTATGTGATTTTCACCCCAATATTTATTTTTAACAGCATACAAAATGACTGTTGTCTGTTGTAGATTTTTCCCAGGTTGCAATGCGGCCGAGACCTGACTCACTAGTCAGCTGATGACAGGGAGCCTGTCTGCTTCAATGGGTGGAGCGATCGCTTGGTGGGAGAGAGATCTATCTGCAACTAATGCAACAGCTGCAGGCACCCTGATTGAAAACCACAGGTCTTTTGAATGGATGGAGCTCATTTATGTTTCAATGGGTGGGGTGGATGATGTGTGGGAGGGAGGCAAATGGAATTATGGGATTTGTAGGCAAAAGAAGAAAACTCAAAAAGGAAATACCAGTTCACAAAAAGCTATTCACAGTGTTATGGTAATCTCACAACATAGCCATTTAGCCCCAAGACAAGCGCAGATCCTTCCTAAGCATGTCCATTACTGTCTGGCAGGCATGTACTAAAATCCCCTTATGGTGGATAACCCCTTTAAAGAGGTACTCTGCCCCTAGACATCTTATCCCCTATCCAAAGGATAGGGGATAGGATGTCTGATCGCGGGGGTCGTTGATGTTTTGGTGCGGGCGGCGGGGCTGTGACATCACTGCTACGCCCCTTGTGACATCACACAACGCCACCTCAATGCAAGTCTATAGGAGGGGCATGGCAGCCACGTGTCATCATGAGGGGCGTGGCCGTGATGTCACAAAATGTTCTGAACGCTGGGGCAGCGGAGTACCCCTTTAAGAATGGACATGTCCATTCAGGACAGTGTTCACGGGTCTGAGTTGAGATAAATATGTGTTGGAATACAACTATTGAAGGGGCATGGGCTCAGTAAGGGTCCTAATAGATAGCCTAATGCTCCCTGCAAACAAACACCATCTTATAGATCATCACTAGTGTTGAGCGCAAATATTCGGAATGCAAATTTTTCCACAAATATCGGCACTTCGAGATTTCACGAATATTTAGAATATAGTGATACACAGTATATTCGTAATGACGGTGAGATATATAGGTGAGATATATTTGCGCATGCGCACTATGCAAATTTCATTACTAATTTTTGCATGGAAAAAAAAAGAACAAACAGCGAATATGCAAATTTAACAAACATAGGAAGAATATTCATCCATATATTCGTGAAATATTGCAAATTCGAATATGGCCCCTACCGCTCATCACTAATCATCACCTGTTTACAGAGCCTATATTACAAGACTAGAGAATGGTGCAGGGTCAAAACTACCGAATCAGCCAATGAAAGAGCGATTGCTTCTTCGTTGTCTAATTGATGGTCCTATTACACTGGGCCTGGTCCGTCAAATATCTACCTGTTTAATAGGGTCCTCAGGCTGCTACATTTTGGCAGTATTGGAAATCTTACAATGTCTTGCCAGTCTAGGATAATTAGGAATTCTGATATGTGATGTATTGCTGTAGTCACAGTTGGACAAAAAGGAACAGGAGACACAATCTGGAACCCTCTTCTCCTGCCCCTTTACTGTCTGTTCACACTACATGTGGTTTTTACATAAATTTTTTCCCCTATTTTATTTCGAGTTTTGTTTTGTCTATCTCCATGGACACAGTTGTACTTCTTGCACAGGACACACAAGAACTGTGACATATCCAATGGCAACAGGAAATAAACAAAGCACCGTGTTTAGAAACCCCAGAATGGGGGTACATACATATAAAGGATGTTTCTGGAAGGTTTCAGGACAGATGTGTCAAGTTTAATGTTTGAAATGTAGAACAAATAGGCACATAAATAAGTTACCAGCCATAGTCGTGCAACAGGGACCTTACCACAAGATAAGGGACTACTTAATGGCCGCCCCCTAATATTTTATTCATATTGGAATTCTTTTAGTGGTAGAAGAATTGCTATGGTGACATGTAGGACACCGAGAATCCCAAAGTCCTCATAGCTCCCTGTCAGTCTGCTGATGGATCATATGTCCTCTTCTGTAAGTTCGGATGCCTACTTTACCACGGATGTGTTTCACAAAGACAAAATCTGTTGTCACCAATGGCTATTTTGGGCTGATGGTTGAGGTTACTGGGACCTAATGTATAATCTGTAACACAGACCCCCTATATACCACATTCATGTCTTTGTAGCAAGTGAGTGAGGTGGTGAGAGACCTGGGCAATACAAAACAGCATCCAATAAATAATAAAGTACATCCCCCTATAATTAGCTATGAGCATCCAGATATACAGGTCCACAGCATCCAGGAAAGCACTATTAATGCAAAATCTGTAAGAAATTTCACATGGATTCAGCGTTAAATTCCGCATTTGAATCAGACTCCATTAATTCTTCTCCATTGTAATTTCCGACACGGATCCAAATTCCGCCTGAAGACAGAATCCATGAGTAAAATTCCTTTAAGTCTATGGGACTTTGAATTTTTGCTCCAAATTCTGCTTCATTTCATAATGGAGCAGAAGTAAGGATGTTCCTACGGTGAGACAAATTTCCTCGCTGAAATCCTACCTCTCCAAGCTCAAAAAGAATGGGCTGTTGAAATCCAACATCCTTTGCTGCTTTTAACAGTATTTAGATAAATAGGCAACAATATTTTAGAGCTGACCCATTGACATGAACGGGAGCATTATCTAGACATGCTCTGTGACCTGTGCAGAGGTCATTTTATTGGGAGGGACAGGCTGAGCTCTGAGCTTCAGCTATTGTGAATATACTGCTGTCACCTTTCACTGTATTACTGTATGTGATGATAAGGAGGAAAGTATTGACAAGTGATCTGTATAGAACAGGAAGTGTCAGCTTTAGTTTTATGTCTAGTAGTTAAAATATCTTTAGCAAAATAGAAAATTGGTTCATTGTCGCCAGAAAATCGTATGAAATATGTTTGAAATAAAAACTTGGTTTAAAAAATAGATTATTTTCTGATGACACATCACATTCAAGGGGCGCTGTTGAGGTGATTACTGTTTCTTGTTTTTTTTTTTTTAGCCCTTCTGCCACTTTTTTTCCCCCTCGAAATCAGTTCCTTTAAATAGGTACTCCGGTGCTCCAGCGTATTGAACATTTTGTTCAGAACGCTAAAAGCCGGAGGCCATGATCATGATGTCATGACCATGCCCCCTCGTGACCTCTTGTCACGCCCCCTCAATTCATGTCTATTGAAGGGGGCGTGCATTCACATGCATTAACTTCCTCCCTGAGTCTGCAGTCCTGGATATTTTATCCAATCACTGCAGGCTGCTTTATAACCCCCTCCTCTTTGTTATTAGACAGGAGTCTGATAGACAGGACAGGAGTGAACACAGAGAAGAGCAAGTCCTGCCCTCACTTCCTGGACTTTGTCCCAGCCTGTGCTTCAGGCTGCAGCTGGACAGGATTATGTTCTGGATGGTATGGGGACCTCTAGTGGTTTTTTGTTTAGCCATTTTTTTTTTTTATAAAAAGTACACACATTTTTTATGAATCATATTAGAAAGGTTAATTTTTTGCCAAGGTATATGATATATAAAAAGTTTTAGATTCTGACAGGGCCCATATAAGAATGATGGAAGTTGGAGTGTTGCAACAGCAACTGGTAGGGGAACACTAAACTAGAGTTCTGTACTAGTGGGAAGACCCAGCGTTTAATTGGAGTTAGACTTCAAAGGTTCAGTGCCCCTTTAATATCTATAGGACCATTTTGCTGAACTTAAATGGCTGATTCTATAATCTATGATTGAATGAGAACCAGGCGTACTTTCTGCATATTTTATTAGTTCATCACATTAGAATGTCAGCGAGCCCTGATGTAATGAGGACATTATTATTATACTGTAAATGTTGCCGTCGTATAAGTACAACTGCCAAACAGTACTATTAGGAGGTTAAAAGTTCAGCAGTTCTGCGGCGTAACATGAAGACAATTAGAGACTGTACCTGGTTCCCATTATGGCTGGGGGAATATACATTTATCTGTACATGTATACAGTATATACCTGGCCCATTAGCATATGGATGGATTTTGGCAGTATGGTGCTGATTTCTTAATAGAGGAATAAGTAGCAGCTTTAGATGTCGCCTTATGTGGGTATCTGCAGGAAGAACTTTCCATGATGTTATGGGGGCACTTGTAGCATATTTTTGGAACTATGGGGTCAATATGGAGTCAATAAAACAAAAAGGATGTGAATGATATGACACTTAAAAAATCTAAAGAATGAAAAATGGTCAGTGGGGAAGGTTCACTGCGCAAATTGTTTTACATGTGTATAAATTCTATGTATAATGTAGTTCCCTGATATACAAGGATAGTTTACCAAAAGTAAACTTGGTAGATAGCTTTGTTGCCTTGCAGCTTTGGGGTCCTGGGTTCTAATTTGACCATGAAGATCACATATTCTCAATTATTAGGGGGACAGACAGGGCGATCTGTCACAAAGACCGGGATCACCGAACAGTGTGTTGTCTTCCTGGCGCTGGAGTTCGGCACATCGCGGATCGGGTTAACAGGTTGCTGGGTGGGGCTGGAGAGGACCCAGCAGTCATGGTACATATTGGCACCAATGACAAAGTAAGAGGTAGGTGAAGTGTCCTTAAAAAGGATTTCAGGGACTTAGGCCACAAGCTTAAGGCAAGGAGCTCCAAGGTAATATTTTCTGAATTATTACCTGTACCACGAGCCGCACCAGAGAGGCAGCGGGAGATTAGGGAGGTAAACAAGTGGCTCAGAAGCTGGTGTAGGAAGGAGGGGTTTGGGTTCATGGAGAACTGGGCTGACTTTGCTGTCGGTTACCGACTCAACCATAGGGACGGGCTGCACCTCAATGGGGAGGGTGCACCTGTGCTTGGGGAGAAGATGGCTAGAAGAGTGGAGGAGTTTTTAAACTAGGGACTTGGGGGGAGGGAACCTACAGCAAAGAGGGGGAAGATAGTGTAGATAGAGAGGTGGGAATTATAAATGTACCTGGGGGTGGAGCGGAGGGAGGGGTTAGAATAGTTAATAGGAATAAGCTTCATAGGAAAATAAAACTTACACCCTTGAATCCCATTAACCCCAATAACATAAAGGATGGAAATGTAAAGTGTATGTTCACAAATGCCAGAAGCCTAGCAAATAAAATGGGGGAGCTTGAGGCCTTGATACTGGAGGAACATATTGATATAGTTGGGGTCACTGAGACATGGCTGGACTCCTCACATGACTTGGCTGTCAATCTGCAGGGGTTTACATTGTTTCACAAAGATAGAATGAACAGAAAAGGTGGTGGAGTCTGTCTGTATGTAAGAAGTGGTATGAAAGTCAGTGTGAACGATGCCATAGTGTGTGATGATTCTGAGGAGGTGGAATCACTGTGGGTAGAATTACAAAAGGAGGGAAATACTGAAAAAATAATACTTGTTGTAATCTACAGACCCCCTAATATCACTGAAGAGATAGAAGGTCGGCTGCATAAACAAATAGAGAGGGCAGCCAGGGCAGGTACAGTGGTAATAATCGGAGATTTTAACTATCCAGATATAGATTGGGGTCCGGGGTTGGCTAAAACTACAAAGGGGCGACAATTCCTAAATTTATTGCAGGATAATTTTATGGGCCAGTTTGTAGAGGACCCAACAAGAAGTGATGCCTTGTTGGATCTGATCATTTCCAACAACGCAGAGCTGGTTGGTAATGTAACTGTGCGGGAAAACCTTGGTAATAGCGACCACTATATAGTTACTTTGTCAAATACTGATACAGAAGGTAAATGGGACATCTTTAAATCAACTCTAAATAACTATACAGCTAAATATATACCAAAGGGGAACAAATATAAACGATTAAAACTAAATCCTACATGGCTGACAAATGATGTTAAAAGAGCAATAAACAACCAAAAAATAGCTTTCAAAAAATACAAATCTGATGGGTCAGCTATAACATTTAAACAGTACAAAGAGCTTAATAAAATCTGTAAAAAATGTAATAAAAGCAGCAAAAATTCAAAATGAGAGACAGGTGGCCAAAGAAAGCAAAACTAATCCTAAATATATTTTTTTTAGATATATAAATGCAAAAAAAACAAGGACAGAGCATGTAGGACCCCTTAATAATGATAATGGGGAGGTTGTCAAAGGCGATCAAGAGAAAGCGGAGCTACTGAATGGGTTCTTTAGTTCTGTATATACTAGGGAAGAAGGAGGAGCTGACATTGGACAGGTCAGTGCTGGTAACACATCATGTAATGTACTGAACTGGCTTAATTTAGAAATGGTACAAGGTAAGTTAAGTAAAGTAAATGTAAGGAAATCTCCAGGGTCGGATGGATTGCACCCAAGAGTTCTTAGAGAACTAAGTTCTAGTAATATCTGTACCCCTGTTCATGATATTTAGAGATTCACTGGTGTCTGGTATTGTGCCAAGGGACTGGTGCAAGATGAATGTGGTGCCAATCTTCAAAAACGGCTCTAGGTCTTCGCCAGGCAATTATAGACCGGTAAGTTTAACGTGCATTGTGGGTAAATTGTTTGAAGGACTTATAAGGGATTACATACAGGAATACATAGGGGATAATTGTATTATAAGTGATAGCCAGCATGGGTTTACTAAGGATAGAAGTTGTCAAACCAATCTAATTTGCTTTTATGAAGAGGTGAGTAGAAGCCTTGACAGAGGAATGGCTGTGGATATAGTGTTTCTGGATTTTGCTAAAGCATTTGATACTGTCCCTCATAGACGTCTGACAGGTAAGTTAAGGTCTTTGGGTTTGGAAACTTTAGTTTGAAACTGGATTGAACACTGGCTCATGGATCGTACCCAGAGAGTGGTGGTCAATGATTTGTACTCTGATTGGTCACAGGTTATTAGTGGTGTACCCCTAGGTTCAGTACTGGGCCCGCTGTTGTTTAATTTATTTATCAATGATATAGAGGATGGTATTAACAGCTCTGTTTCTATCTTTGCAGATGACACCAAGCTTTGTAGCATGATACAGTCTATAGAGGATGTGTATAGGTTACAAGATGACTTGGATAGACTAAATGTCTGGGCATCCACTTGGCAAATGAGGTTCAATGTGGATAAATGTAAAGTTATGCATCTGGGTACTAATAACCTGCATGCGTCGTATGTCTTAGGGGGGATTAAACTGGCAGAGTCACTGGTAGAGAAGGATCTGGGTGTACTTGTAGATCACAGACTTCAGAATAGCATGCAATGTATATAAGTATATTAATGGCCCATACAAAAAATATGGAGAAAAACTGTTCCAGGTCAAACCCCCCCCCCAAAGGACGAGGGGGCACTCCCTCCGTCTGAAGAAGAAAAGGTTTAGTCTCAAGGGGCGACATGCCTTCTTTACCATAAGAACTGTGAACTTATGGAACAGTCTACCTCAGGAACTGGTCAACGCAGGAAAATTTTACAGCTTTAAAACAGGGTTAGATACATTCCTGGAACAAAATTACATTAATGCTTATGAAGAAATATAAAATCCCATCCCTTCCCCAATATCGCGCCACACCCCTACCCTTCAACTCCCTTGTTGAACTTGATGGACGTATGTCTTTTTTCAACCGTACTAACTATGTAACTATGTGTGCCATTTTTTCCTGCTTCATTGTAAAATACATACTGATAGTGTGTGTGTATGTGTGTGTCTTAGCTCAGCTGAGCGTGTATGTATTTTGAATGGGGAAAATATGGAAAGTTACTGTCTGAATCCACCATGCCCAGTCTCCTCTCAAGAGGCCCCCATACACATTACAGGTTGGCCATGCACACTATCGCTCTGGCGGGGTCAACTAACTTTGAAGTAGTATTCCAGGAATTAGTTTTATGTGGCTATGCTACAGGGGCTTTAAAGTTAGTGTAGTTCATTATAAAGTGTCTGTACCTGTGTGTAACAGTGGTCTCACAATTTTTCTGTGATTTTCGCCCCAATATTTATTTTTAACAGCATACAAAATTACTCAGGTCTCAGAATTTCCCAGGTTGCAGTGCAACCGAGACACGACATCACTAGTCAGGTGATCAGAAGGAGCCTGTCCTGCTTTAGTGGGTGGTTGGACCACTGGGTGGGAGATAGATCATTCTGCAACTAATACCCTTTCACAAAAAGATAGCCACAGCTTTATAGTAATCTCACAACATAGCCATTTTACCCCAAGTCAAGCACAGATCCTTCCTAAGCATGTCCATTACAATCTGACAGGTACCTACTAAAATCATCTTATGGTAGATTACCCCTTTAATTTCTTCAATATTTTTGTACATATACAATACAGGTGTATGGTTCAGGCTCAGGAACTGACTACAATTTGCAGCTGACATCCGCCTTCAGTGACTGGCATTGAAAATGACTTAAATGGCATTCATGTAACCTCTTAGATGGCACAGTAAGCAAGGAGACTACAGGCATCTTTCTGATAAGGCCAGGAAAGTGATGGTATTCCAACATTTAGACTAATGCTCCATGGTTTTAACTATTAACAAATGATATATGATTAATTGTTACGCCTAGCGCTCCGGGTCCCCGCTCCTCCCCGGAGCGCTCACGGCGTCTTTCTCCCTGCAGCTACCCGGTCAGTCCCGCTGACCGGGAGCGCTGCACTGTCATGGCCGTCGGGGATGCGATTCGCACAGCGGGACGCGCCCGCTCGCGAATCGCATCCCAGGTCACTTACCCGTCCCGGTCCCCTGCTGTCATGTGCTGGCGCGCGCGGCTCCGCTCTCTAGGGCGCGCGCGCGCCAGCTCTCTGAGACTTAAAGGGCCAGTGCACCAATGATTGGTGCCTGGCCCAATTAGCTTAATTGGCTTCCACCTGCTCCCTGGCTATATCTGACCTCCTCCCATGCACTTCCTTGCCGGATCTTGTTGCCTTGTGCCAGTGAAAGCGTTTAGTGTGTCCAAAGCCTGTGTACCTGAACTTCTGCTATCCATCCTGACTACGAACCTTGCCGCCTGCCCCCGACCTTCTGCTACGTCTGACCTTGCCTCTGCCTTGTCCTTCTGTCCCACGCCTTCTCAGCAGTCAGCGAGGTAGAGCCGTTGCTAGTGGATACGACCTGGTTGCTACTGCCGCAGCAAGACCATCCCGCTTTGCGGCGGGCTCTGGTGAAAACCAGTAGCCTCTTAGAACCGGTCCACTAGCACGGTCCACGCCAATCCCTCGCTGACACAGCGGATCCACAACCCGTAAGCCGAATCGTGACAGTAGATCCGGCCATGGATCCCGCTGAGGTGCCGCTGCCAAGTCTCGCTGATCTTCCCACGGTGGTCGCTCAGCAATCGCAGCAGATTGCCCAACAAGGACAGCAGCTGTCGCAGTTGACCGCCATGTTACAGCAACTTCTGCCTCTGCTACAGCAGCAACCATCTCCTCCGCCAGCTCCTGCACCTCCTCCGCAGCGAGTGGCCGCTCCTAACCTACGCTTGTCCCTGCCGGACAAATTTGATGGGGACTCTAAACTCTGCCGTGGATTTTTGTCTCAGTGTTCCCTGCATATGGAGATGTTGTCGGACTTGTTTCCTACAGAACGGTCTAAGGTGGCGTTCGTAGTGAGCCTTCTTTCTGGAAAAGCCTTGTCTTGGGCCACACCGCTCTGGGACCGCAATGATCCTGCCACAGCCACAGTCCAGTCCTTCTTCGCTGAAGTCCGAAGTGTCTTCGAGGAACCTGCCCGAGCCTCTTCTGCTGAGACTGCCTTGCTGAACCTGGTCCAGGGTAATTCTTCCGTTGGCGAGTACGCCATACAATTCCATACTCTTGCTTCTGAACTATCCTGGAATAATGAGGCTCTCTGCGCGACCTTTAAAAAAGGCCTATCCAGTCGCATCAAGGATGTGCTGGCCGCACGAGAGATTCCTGCCAACCTCCAAGAACTCATCCATTTGGCTACCCGCATTGACATGCGTTTTTCTGAGCGACACCAAGAGCTCCGCCAGGAAAAAGACTTAGATCTCTGGGCACCTCTCCCACAGCATCCTTTGCAGTCTTCGCCTGGGCCTCCCGCCGAGGAGGCCATGCAAGTGGATTGGTCTCGCCTGACCCAGGAAGAGAGGAATCGCCGTAGAGAAGAAAATCTCTGTCTGTACTGTGCCAGTACTGAGCATTTCTTGGTGGATTGCCCTATCCGTCCTCCACGCCTGGGAAACGCACGCACGCACCCAGCTCACGTGGGTGTGGCATCTTTTGGTTCTAAGTCTTCTTCTCCACGTCTCACGGTGCCCGTGCGGATTTCTCCTACAGCCAACTCCTCCCTCTCAGCCGTGGCCTGCTTGGACTCTGGTGCCTCCGGGAATTTTATTTTGGAGTCCTTTGTTAATAAATTCAGCATCCCGGTGACCCGTCTCGTCAAGCCGCTCTACATTTCCGCGGTCAACGGAGCCAGATTGGACTGCACCGTGCGTTACCGCACAGAACCCCTCCTCATGTCTATTGGACCCCACCTCGAGAGGATTGAGCTATTCGTTCTCCCCGGCTGTACCTCTGAGGTCCTCCTCGGTCTGCCATGGCTCCGGCTTCATTCGCCCACCCTTGATTGGACCACCGGGGAGATCAAGTACTGGGACTCTGCCTGCCACAGGAAGTGCCTCTCCCCCCCTCCCAGTCCCGTCTGGCAAGCCTCTGTGCCTCCTCATGGCTCCCGTCCTTGTGTCTCCCTGCCCCGTGCCAAGCTTCACCCTCTGCCTCCCCTCCCCATTCCTACTCCTGCTGTACTGCCTGCCATTGAGGAAACCATCCATTCTTTCCCGGTGTCCTCATCCCAGGGGAGGCAGTCACCGGACAAAAAAAAGGGGAGACCTAAGGGGGGGGGTACTGTTACGCCTAGCTCTCCGGGTCCCCGCTCCTCCCCGGAGCGCTCACGGCGTCTTTCTCCCTGCAGCTCCCCGGTCAGTCCCGCTGACCGGGAGCGCTGCACTGTCATGGCCGTCGGGGATGCGATTCGCACAGCGGGACGCGCCCGCTCGCGAATCGCATCCCAGGTCACTTACCCGTCCCGGTCCCCTGCTGTCATGTGCTGGCGCGCGCGGCTCCGCTCTCTAGGGCGCGCGCGCGCCAGCTCTCTGAGACTTAAAGGGCCAGTGCACCAATGATTGGTGCCTGGCCCAATTAGCTTAATTGGCTTCCACCTGCTCCCTGGCTATATCTGACCTCCTCCCATGCACTTCCTTGCCGGATCTTGTTGCCTTGTGCCAGTGAAAGCGTTTAGTGTGTCCAAAGCCTGTGTACCTGAACTTCTGCTATCCATCCTGACTACGAACCTTGCCGCCTGCCCCCGACCTTCTGCTACGTCTGACCTTGCCTCTGCCTTGTCCTTCTGTCCCACGCCTTCTCAGCAGTCAGCGAGGTAGAGCCGTTGCTAGTGGATACGACCTGGTTGCTACTGCCGCAGCAAGACCATCCCGCTTTGCGGCGGGCTCTGGTGAAAACCAGTAGCCTCTTAGAACCGGTCCACTAGCACGGTCCACGCCAATCCCTCGCTGACACAGCGGATCCACAACCCGTAAGCCGAATCGTGACATTAATTTTTTGATGTATTGTTGTGTGGATTTTATACCATTTATTAAGCAAAGTGAAGTTACACAAAATTTGGGGATTTAAAAAAAAAAAAAAAAAAAAGTCACATACAATTAATGTGCCTAAATACCACAATACAGTGCCCTTTTCAAGAAAGATAAAAGCAAAAAATAAATAAAATAAAAATAAAAAAAGAATTGAAACATTTTTTAAATGTTTCATAAATGTTTTGTCCATAATCGGCAATTCTGAATGAAAAGGAAGCATGAAAATAAAATATGTTAGCAAATGTTATGCTGCTTGAACCTGGGCTAAGTTATGCAAAGTGCCAACTGAAGTGCCATGGACCTCATGGACCTAGCAGTGGTCAGTGGAATTGGCTCATTTTACCCTTTTGGCTGATCATCCTCTGTAAATTACAGGTGAATGATCAACGAAGTTCACAGTGGAAGACAAATGTAGAATTTTGTCTAAATTCATTGTGGCCCATCAAAGACCAGTGTGTATGGCCGGCTTTAATATCATATCACAGTTTTGGGATAAATGAAAAATGTTACAAAACTGGCACATTTAAATACCATAAACGTGGCCAGTATTTTTGGGCAGACAAAGTGGCAAAGTGGCCCGTACCTTTGTATTTGTAGATATGAATTAACATTTTTCATAATTTGTTTTTAATTAATATTGCAGATGATTATAATAAGCATATTCTTGTTACTATTGCCACATAATCATAATCATTAAGGTTATTTACTTATTATTACATTTAAATGATAATTAAATATATTTTAAATATTAGAGCCTAATCAATAAAAAACTTTTTGACAAGAGAAGTATTAACATTTACTGATAATTTACAGTAATGTCAATATGGTGAACTTGGTTATTATTTACGGTAGTTAGAAATTCATCAAGGCCCAGACTGTAGAGATATGTATTTTATAGATTTTTAATTCTTCAAAAGTGTTTGAATATTTCACCTGTGCATGATCATGGCCAATTCTCTTCTAACCTAATTTGAATAAAATGTTGTACATACTAACAAAAAATGTAAATGTTATGTTATTGAGATTAAAAAAAGCTGTTAGAAGTGTAAAGAACAGTAAAGGCAACATATAATGTATGGATTTTAAGAATATATGTGTGGAATTTAAGAATAATGTGCGGATTTTAACAATATTTTAAGTAGTACTAAAGAACTGAGATACATAAAACGAACATTGTTGTGTTGATTACTATTTAATGCTCTTTACGAAAATCCTAAATTGATAGAATTAGAGGATAAAACGACAACAAACAAAAAAAACAAAACAAAAAAAGGTTCCTGTTCAAAGGAAATTGAAAGACAAAAAGTTAAGTGCATTTTATTCTGCTATTAAATTTATTGGTTTAAGTTTTCTTTACTTAAAAGGACAAGGTAAATGTAAAGTTTTCTGAATTTCTGTATATCTTATAGTTAGTATGAGGTCTGCACATTGCAGATCTACCCAGCTGCTTATGGTTTTCTTTTTTATTTTTATATTTACATATACATATCTATATATATATATCCTTTTTTTTAAGCTAAAAACTAGACAACGTTGTATAAGAAATTGTGTGTGTGTATTAGAAATTCATCAAGGTCTGTAATTTACAAACACATTTATATATATATATATATATATATATATATACCAGTATGTATAAAAATTGTATTTTTAAAGCTAAAAACCAAACAACATAGTATAACTCTGTCGCCATTTTGTTCAAACCGGACTCCACAATGATGGGCGCCTGTATTAGAGACGACACCTTTTCAGAATGTTGGCCGCAGTTCGTCTCCAGTGCTGTGTGTCGAAGGCTTTCTGCCAGCGTCCTCCTAGTCTTTTCGGCCTCATCCCACATCTTTTGCCTCGAGCTCTTCAAGGTTTGAACAGCTGTGAAAGGGGGTTTATTCTGTCACAACAAAGCCCCCCTCCCCTACCCCCACAGACTGACTGTGTAATGGAGCTTGCTGATGCATGAGACATTGGAGAAAGCTAATGAACCCTGCCCCCACTCCATCCTGCCATTCAGCAGATGGAGGGGGAGGTAGAGAAGCTAAGCAGGTGGATGGCGGATGGAGAATGCAACTATGCAGTCAAAAGCCCCAAAAAATAAAAGGCCTGTTGGTGCTGAACCTGCTAGTCTGGGCATATATAATTACATATATATCACAAGAAAGATGAGGCTTAGGGAGAAACATTATCCATTATCTATAAAACACACCTGTTTCCAGTATTATTTCTTTATATAGTGTTACCAGTGGGTACTGCACTGCGCAGCCAAGAACAATGAGGTCTCAATGAGTCCCAGCTGAATAGAACTTACTGCTTTATGACTAGTCACTGAGGAACATAGAAACATTTCCAGTGATAAGGATCACTTGGGTGAACTATACCTTCCAATGAGCTATAGAATCTCGCTCGCCCGCAGCTTACAGATACACGCAACCACAAAATAGAGTCTGGAGGTGTGCGGTATTTTCTTACAGAACACAAAGACGAATCGGCCATCACACAGCCAGGCACCAACCCATTCTTCTAGTTTACTGTAATATTTCCAAGCACAGTCTGTCTTTCTTTCCAGTTACAAAAAAATTAGGAAAAAACAATATTTCTAGGAAGCCATGTCAATTTAAAAAAAGGGTATCATTTTGTTTTGTAGGCTGGGTTCACCTGTAGTGATTTGGTCAGTATTTTGATCAGTATTTTTAGCTTAAAAAGGCAGCAGGTGTAAAAGCAAGGTGCAAATCTTTATGACTCTCATGACTTACATTATAATTTTTCTGTAACCAGACATTTTTAACCAACCAAAATACTATCTGTAAACTTAGCCTAATAGTAAATATATATTCAATAAAAATACAAGAATGTAATTAGAATATTTGGACATTTATTTAAATTACTATTATATAAAACATTATTTTACGAAGATGTTTGTTTACAATCTTAGAAACACCAACACATAACACTTTAAAAATAAGATATAAATCAAAAGGCCTTGGGGTCTCCAACTTCTAAACAAGAGATTGACAAATAATTTTCAAAATGGTAATTTTTTTTTACATTTGATATCTTTATATACAATACTAGGCTTAATATTAAATATGAATGTTTGTATTTTGTGATACTTTTGGAAATAGTTCATTTATGAATGTCCCAAACATTGTTAATATACAAACCTTTCAACGAAAAAAATCATATATGTGTGTGTATATATATATATATATATATATATATATATATGTGTGTGTGTATATATATATATATATATATATATATATATATTATACATTTTATTAACAAAATAAACAAATACAAGGCAATTCTTCAAGTTTACACACAGAATTGTAAAAATCATTATGATGAAAATTTATTTGAGTTAGGGCTATATAAACACAAATTTTTTTTGCCTCATTTCAAGCCAAAAATGTTGGAAAAAATTGATTAAAACAAAAAATCCAGCAGTTTTTAGCCATTTATTGCTCAAAGAATGTTTAAATTTACTGTGTGTAAACATGGCCCAACTTTTCATTTATTAAGAAAATCTTTCAAGAGACGTTCTTCTCTCCAAGTATAAAAAGAAGAAGAAGCAACCCTTGAAAGATGTACATAATGATATTAAACCAACATGACTGCAACACTACAGGGCCTACTCTTATGACTTCAATGTTTGTTCTTGCTAGTTTTTGTCCTTTAGAAGAAAAACAAAAATATCAATGAAATATTTGACATAGATTTAAATCACTTCACAAACATTATCTTTCATGAACAGATGGGTTAGTATAAGCTAAATCTCTTATGGCCATTTATTGTGATTGTTGTAGTGTTTTTTTAACAGTGGATAACATTTTTGTTGTTTGGGATTACTCAGCACCAGTCGTGGACCAACTGCTATCTGTTATGCTTAGTATTTGTCATCTACGGGTGGATCCTCGATTGATATAATTGATTCGTTGTACCATTAAATCCTTATAATAATGTTTGATTAAAAAAAGAGAAAGAAAAAAAATTGATAAACAGCAGAAGCCTAATCTCATAATTTACTTTCGTCCTTGCAATTACTTCTCTACGTTTTGCCAAATGCTACTTTTACGAGGGCAGACAATGCAATGGCATAATCTTCCGATATAGCCCATTATGGTGCATTGTGTGAGCAGGAGAGACAGAAGATGAGTCCTCTAATGAAAGGGAAGGGTAAGCAATTGGTGAAGTGGACAGATGGCTGCAGATTTTAAAAGGGAATTCTTAAATGAGATGCACAATCTCACTTTAATAAGGGGAACCTAGGTAAATCTACGCTTACAGTTTCCAAATAGTTCCATTTTGGGACCTTTAGTAATATTACATTTACATTTTTTTTTTCTAAATATATTTTGTGTTATTGATCTGAATTGGATTTTGGGAGAGGTATAGATGAATTCATTAGTAAATTGCATTGATAATTTTTTTTTAGGGGGGAGCAACTACTTCTATCCCAAATTTAACAGATGCACGAAATTTACGATTGGCAGATAACCCTGTGAATTTGAATTAGGGTTGGCAGAAAAGATTTCCCTTGGGAAAATGTACCAGCAAAGCAGGCATAAGCCTTGGTTTGGCTTGGGTATGTCCCCATATAGCGCTGAGCCATCTGGCCACTGTAGCAAGTGACATTATCCAGAGCTGAGACATTATTAGACCAGTCTGTGTGAAGGAAGAAGGAGGGGTGGTGAGAACCTTAATTAACCCAGTCACTGCCAATGGGCCCATGTAGTACAATGGATTTTGGTCGAATTTTTAGACAGTGATCATATATTGTAAGATGTGACAAATAGATATATTTTTATTTTTTTGCCAATACCACCTTAAGATCTCAAAATCATCATTTAAAAACAGGGTGAAATACGCATAAACAATTTAGATTTTTTTATTTTTTACATTTCTTTTTGCTTTTTATTTTTATGTTTTATGTTTGAGAATATATTTGATATATAAGCTGTCATATCTATTTGACAAAAATAAAAAAGGATTAATAATAGATAATCCATGCGACCCCTGCTGAGATCTCTTTTCGGACAAGTTGTCAGTAAAAAAAAAATGTGTTACTGCCCTTTTCTTGTCGGCTGTCATTCCACTGATGCTCACATCAGGTCCACCTCCTGTCACATATTCTTGTTCTTATGAAAGTAAATTAGGAGAGTTGCTATGTATCTATATGACCTGCTCTCTCAGTGCAGCTATTGCATGCGATTATTGCTAGATTTCAGACATATAAAAGCTCTTCTTGAACACTGGCTCGGATTCTCAGACAACCTTGTCAAGATTGAGAAGCCACCCTACTTAGGCCATAAACTCTACTTATACAGCCCTATTCATGCTTCACATTTCAATATGTTTGTTTAAATTGATCTCTTTTAACCCAAAAATGACCAAACTTATATTTCCAATTATCGATTTTTAATGGGCACTGTCAAAATCAAAAACTTTTTATACGTTGTACATCTTAGCAAAACATTAAAATTTCTAAGACAGTATACTTCATAAGAAAATGTTATCTCCTTTCTATAGAAATCATGGCTTATTAAATAGACCACTAGGGGTCCACATACCATCCAGAACATAATCCTGTCCAGCTGCAGCATCATCTTTGTCCCAGCTAAAGCACAGGCTGGGACACAGTCCAGTAAATGATGGCGCAGCTAGCACTCGTCTTTGCTCACTCCTGTCCTGCCTCTTAGAGTCCTGTTTAAAAACAGAGAGGAGGGGGTTACAGAGCAGCCTGCAGTGATTGAGTGAAAAGACCCAGCACAGCATAGCACAGCAGGTCAGGGAGGAAGTTGATGCATGGTGAGCAGGGGCGGACATATCACCTGTTCAGCCAGCGTGTTAGGGGGCCCACCTAGTGGCACAGGTCACAGCCTGGGCCCCTGCAGGGCCCCCTGCCAGTACATCATACTATATGCTACAGCAACAGGTTCCGGACCTGCCACTGACAGCAGTAATTTACCTTTAAACCGGCCGGGCGAGATGGACAGGCCAGGGGCTGATGGGAACAGACGTGCCCCGCGCAGCCACGCACGTCTGTTCCAAGCTCCTGTAGTCACGTGTCATGGCCTCTGACCGGAAGCGACAGGAGCAGCAAACCCTCCCGCCTCACACGGCCGCATCGCTGAGCAGATGAGCTGAGGAGAGTGACGATCGGGTGCAGGGTGGTGGTGGGGGGGGGGGGGGAGGGGATTGTAATGATGATGAAGAGGACAGGAGGGGTGTTGAAGAGGTTGGTGGTGTAATGATAAGGAGGATTGGGGTTCTGGGAGAGCGTAGTGTTGATAAGGAGGACCAGAAGGGGGTCAGGGGTGTAGTGATTAGGGGGTTTAATGTTGATGAGAAGGACCGGGGGGGGGTTCAGCTGTGTAATAATGATGAGGTACTTAAGGTATATGGGGTGATGAGGAGACTGAGGATGGGGTGCGTGGGGTGATGAGGAGACTGAGGATGGGGTGCGTGGGGTGATGAGGAGACTGAGAATGGGGTGCGTGGGGTGTATGGGGGTGATGAGGAGACTGAGGATGGAGTGCATGGGGTGATGAGGAGACTGAGGATGGAGTGAATGGGGTGTATGGGGTGATGAGGAGACTGAGGATGGGGTGCGTGGGGTGTATGGGGTGATGAGGACACTGAGGATGGGGTGCGTGGGGTGTATGGGGTGATGAGGAGACTGAGGATGGGGTGCGTGGGGTGTATGGAGGTGATGAGGAGACTGAGGATGGAGTGCATGGGGTGATGAGGAGACTGAGGATGGAGTGCATGGGGTGATGAGGAGACTGAGGATGGAGTGCATGGGGTGATGTGGAGACTGAGGATGGAGTGCATGGGGTGATGAGGAGACTGAGGATGGAGTGTATGGAGTGATGAGGAGACTGAGGATGGGGTGCATAGGGTGATGAGGAGACTGAGGATGGGGTGCGTGGGGTGTATGGTGTGATGAGGAGACTGAGGATGGGGTGCGTGGGGTGATGAGGAGACTGAGGATGGGGTGCGTGGGGTGTATGGGGGTGATGAGGAGACTGAGGATGGAGTGCATGGGGTGATGAGGAGACTGAGGATGGAGTGCATGGGGTGTATGGGGTGATGAGACTGAAGATGGGGTGCGTGGGGTGTATGGGGTGATGAGGAGACTGAGGATGGGGTGCGTGGGGTGTATGGGGTGATGAGGAGACTGAGGATGGGGTGCGTGGGGTGTATGGGGGTGATGAGGAGACTGAGGATGGAGTGCATGGGGTGATGAGGAGACTGAGGATGGAGTGCATGGGGTGATGAGGAGACTGAGGATGGAGTGCATGGGGTGATGAGGAGACTGAGGATAGAGTGCATGGGGTGATGAGGAGACTGAGGATGGAGTGTATGGGGTGATGAGGAGACTGAGGATGGGGTACATGAGGTGATGAGGAGACTGAGGATGGGGTGCATGGGGTGCATGGGGTGATGAGGAGACTGAAGATGGGGTGTGTGGGGTGTATGGGGTGATGAGGAGACTGAGGATGGAGTGCATGGCGTGTATGGTATGATGAGGAGACCGAGGATGGGTTGTGTATGGGGTGATGAGACTCAAGATGGAGTGCGTGCGGTGTATGGGGGGGGGGGTGATGAGACTGAGGATGAGGTGCGTGGGGTGTATGGGGTGATGAGGAGACTGAGGATGGGGTATATGGGGGTGATTAGGAGACTGAGGATGGAGTGCATGGGGTGATGAGGAGACCGAGGAGGGAGTCTGTGGGGTGATGAGAAGACCGAGGATGGGTTGTGTGGGGTGTATGGGGTGATGAGACTGAGGATGGGGTGCGTGGGGTGTATGGGGGTAATGAGGAGACTGAGGATGGGTTGCGTGGGGTGTATGGGGTGATGAGGAGACTGAGGATGGAGTGCGTGGGGTGTATGGGGTGATTCAGTGGTTGGTACAGTATTTGGCAGTATTATATTCATGGAGTACAGTGGTTGGCAGTATTATATTAATGGAGTACAGTGGTTGGCAGTATTATATTCAGGGGTACAGTATTTGGCAGTATTATATTCAGGGGTACAGTGGTTGGCAGTATTATATTCATGGAGTACAGTGGTTGGCAGTATTATATTCATTGGTATAGTATTTGGCACTATTATATTTATGGAGTACAGCGGTTGGCAGTATTATATTCAGTGGTATAGTATTTGGCTGTATTATATTCATGGAGTACAGTGGTTGGCAGTATTATATTCATGGAGTACAGTGGTTGGCAGTATTATATTCAGGGGTAAAGTGGTTTGCAGTATTATATTCATGGAGTACAGTGGTTGGCAGTATTATATTCAGGGATACAGTATTTGGAAGTATTATATTCAGCGGTACATTGGTTGGCAGTATTATTATATTCATTGGTAAAGTATTTGGCAGTATTATATTCATGGAGTACAGTAGTTGGCAGTATTATATTCAGGGTACAGTGGTTGGCAGTATTATATTCATGGAGTACAGTGGTTGGCAGTATTACATTCAGGGGTACAGTATTTGGCAGTATTATATTCAGGGGTACAGTGGTTGGCAGTATTCAGGGGGTACAATGGTTGGCAGTATTATATTCTGTACAGTATTTGGCAAGGTTATAATGATTATTGTCATCATACAGAGGATGAGGATCTACTGACAAATTAAGGAACCAATGATGTCCAGGTGTCAGACTCTGCAGAGAAGAGGGAAGAAATCCTGGTGTCTGGACCAGATGAAGAAGAAAAGTAAAGACAACAGTGAAGACGTCACTCAGGTCAGTGATATCATTGTGTATTTTCCTAACTGTCCCATCAAAGCTGTAGTCACAGATATCATTGTGTAGACTCCTAACTGTCCCATCAGCTGTAGTCACTTCAGATTTGATGGGAGTTGCAGCTTTCCAACATCTGGGGAGCCACTTGAACCAAGGTGATTGGTGGGGTCCCATGAGTCAGACCCCCACCATAAAAATGGGCTGTTTATTTTAAAATGCCTGGGCCTATTTTTGGTCCCAGTCTGGCCCTGCCTGTAAGTCACTTCTATCACTAAGGAGCCAAGGAACCAGGGGGTACCAAGGGGTGTCGTACTAAGTCCAGGGGTGCGAGTGTAAAGGGGAGCACTGCCTTCTTCCTCCCAGCTAGATACGGGTCAGGCTGACCTGGGGGAGTACTCACCCGGCCGGGGCTGCACACTGAGAGGGACAGGGGCCACCCAGAGCCCACCTCAGGAGCCGTCCCATCCACCTGTGGTGGACAAGGCAAGTGGCGACACTACATGCGCGGGGTAAGTGGAGGCACTCCGGTGGGGTCTAGGTACATGAGGGGGCACAGTGTTGGGGGGAGGGGCCAGACACATTCTTTGCACAGGGGCCCTCTGCTGTCTGTGTCCGCCCCTGATGGTGAATGAGGGTGGATGGCTCAGTGCTTGCCTAGGACACGCCCCTTTCTGAGCAAGGCATGTTGATATTCACCTGGCAAGTCCTTTTCTCCCCTGACATCAACTTTCGAGAAGTGCCAGGAGACCATCCTATACATTAGATGGTCGTTCTTTATGCCTAAATTTTGCATTTTCAGCCAACAATAATCTTCCGTAGATGACCAGCTTTAGGGCCCTTTTACATGGGCCGATAGGGGCGTGACAACAAGCACTGATCTGGATTATTGACCTAAGTTGAATAAGCCTTTACATGGCTCGACCAGTTTATGTGGCCCTTTAACTTCATCATAGTTGGCTGCACATTACCTGTTTACACAGGGAGATGTGTGGCCGATAAGAATTTAAGTTGCCGCACAAAAAGATGTAATCAGCTGACAAATTAGCATTTTCTTGTTTGTCAGCTGATCACAGACCCTTTTACTTGGGCCAGTTATCAAAGATGAGTGTTCCAAGTATATATATGAGTATATATATAAAAAAGGGAAAAAAGAGATGCGCTCCTAGTGTGGTATGTTAGGATAGGCAAGCCCCTTAAGAAAACAAATTTAGGGCTTACCAGAGGGCGTTGTGCTAAGGGCACAACACCTATGTAGTCGTGTAATATCGCTCAGTTGACGTGAGGTCAGCAGCTCCAGGATCCCCTCTGAGTGTACTAGACGCTCAGCATTGTAGTGAGATTCCAGGTGTGTGAACCATAATTGGGACACAGAAAATGAGGACTTGTTTCCAAAGCGCTTCTCCTCTTAGTAAGTGGTATGCCAAGGCAAAAAAGGATTTTTGGTATATAAAAGAAATTTATTTTAACAATTAGTTTCGAGCCTTATGCAAGGCTCTTCCTCAGGCATATAGAATACACTGCAAACACTCATGGTTAAAAATCCCGGGCTTACTCTGCATCCGGGTGAAAGGTCACCACATTATACAAATTACAAAGAAATAATAACATAGCACTCCACTTTGCGGTGAAAATAGTAGTACATTTTATTCTTGCAATCCAAAAATATATGTGACGTTTCGGTCAAACATGACCTTCCTCAGACCTATGTGAAATAGCATAACAACAGTATATGTCATATACATAAATAGAATAGTCCATCTGAATAGTTGATTAACAACAAAAGTTATTCAAAGAGATCAGAACAGAACAAAATTGGACTAATGCTACTCAGGGATAGGTGAGAGATATTGAGGCAAATCGTTTGCATACACATCATTTGCAACAAAGCGAATTCTTAGTAGTCTATAGTGGCGGGTCTACAGAAATTTGCAGGTATTAAAGTGATCAAAATTCATAACATAACATCAATATTGCGCCAATTATATACATAAATCAAAGATGGATGGCTAGTCCTAGTACAAAAAAAGGAGAACATAACATTACAACCAGGTGATGAAGTTTGCATGACCACTGTGGATGGCTGGGTGACTCACCGGATTGCTGCGGAGGAGAGGTGGAGTTAAGGAGAAGACGGTATCCTGTAACCGTGTGGCAGGTAAGTAGAAATGGCGACAGAAGTCACATGTGGATGAAGTGGGATGTGAAATGTGAGCTTTAAATGGTGGGGCTGTAGTGCACTTCCGGTGCGTAGTACCGGAAGTGATGTAGCTAGGGTCAAATCAGATGTGCCACATAACGCAACTATGCGTTCCACTGCGCTCGAAAGGCGGAAGTGTGGGTATCAGCTGCAGGAGAAGGGGAAAAAAAGCCTGTAAGAGTGGCCAATGAAGTCAAAATGAATATGTAATAAATGGGGGAGGATGGAAATGGAATGATGTGTCAGTGAGAGTGTGTGGAACAAAAAAAGGAATGAACTGGGGAAATGAGAAAAATAGAGGAGGAAAAAAGAGGAAAAAAGGGGAGGGAAAAAAGGGGATGGAGAGAATATGATAAATGGAATAGTGATGGAGAGATGGTAGAATGGAAGGAAGGGAAGAAAAAGGGAAAGATAAGTATGTTACACAGGTTAATCAATATATAGAAAAACGGGGATGGAGTATAAAATGAAATAGCTGAGATAGATAGAAAATAAGGAAAAAAGCAGGAAAAAACAGAGAAAAGGAGGAGAAAATGTGAGTGTTCTGAAAGGGTGGAGAGGTAATATGTCAGTAATATGATCATAGGTACAATTATGAGATAGTCGAAGATGCTGATAGGAAGAGAAAGGGAGGGAAAAAAAGGGGGTTCCAATAAAGGAAATAGGTAAAAATCGAGGAGCAGAAAATAAATGGAAGATAAGCGTGATAAAGATTGATAAAGTATCTGAGAGATCAAGTGAAAGGGGCAGATCGAAGCATCGAATATGAACAGAGTACGGAGAAACTAGGAGTAGTGTGAGTGATAGAGAAATGAATGTAGAGAGCACAAAAAAATAAGAAAACTCAATGTTAAAAAAGGATACAGTGCACCGTGTATGAGAACCGCCGCAGCATTGATCCGGATCCATCATCCTTAGCGGGCCTATGGAGATAGAGAGACAAAGATGTTACATGGTGAAGTGATCATAACAAAACAATCATAATTGGGTAATATCGTATTCTCTGTTGAGTCCTCTGGGTTCCAAGGACTGTAGTTTGTGGATCCAATAAGCTTCACGTGTCTTGAGTTGTTTGATGCGGTCGCCTCCACGTCTACTCCGTGGGACATGTTCCAGAATCTGGAACCGTAATTGTGATGGGGAATGATTGTGTGTGTGGAAGTGGTATGGAACCGGAAGTAATAGGTTCTGACGCCTGATTGTGCTCTTGTGTTGAGCTATTCTGTCTTTTACACGCTGTGTGGTTTCTCCTACATATACTAATCCACAGGGGCATTTAAGTAAATACACAACAAAATTGGAATCACAGGTGTAGTAACCCTTGATGGGGAGGGATTGGCTGGACAGGGGGTGGTGTATAAATTTGCCTCTGATAACACTGTTGCAGTGAATGCAGTGTAGGCATGGAAATGTCCCTTTTCTCTTGGTCTTTAGGGTGGTCTGCCTGTAATTGGTACGGGTGGTACCAATGTCAGCCCTCACAAGCTTATCCCTAAGGTTAATCGGACGTCTAAAACAAGGGAGAAATGGATTCTGAAATTCATCAACTGTGGGATAAGCTAGTGGCCAGTGCTTTCTAATAATGCCGTGGATCCTGTAAGAGAATGGGTGAAAAGTATGGACAAATGGGACCCTAGTATTGGTGGTGTTGGATCTGGAACTTCTGGGGGGTCTAGGTGTATGGGCTTTGGTAAGGATATGGTTGGGGTAACCGCGTTCTCGGAATTTGGCTGACATGTCATCCAATCGTCTCTCTTTAATTATAGGGTCGCTGACGATGCGGTTGATACGATGGAACTGAGAGATGGGTAGTGAATTAGTCATAGCTCTGGGATGATAACTGGAGTGTAACAAAAGGTTGTTCCTGTCTGTCGGTTTGGTGTATAAGTCTGTTGATAAATGACCATCGCTGTGGACCTGTACAGTTGTATCGAGGAAGTTGACTGATTCGGTACTGTGGTGTATGGTGAACTGTAACTCTGGCCAGATACTGTTAAGGTCATTGTGGAATTGTAAGAGAGAATCCAATGTGCCGCTCCATATGCAAAATATGTCGTCAATGTAGCGTTTCCACACTTTCGCGTGTGATAGGAACAGAGTATTCGTATAGATAAAACGAGATTCGAAGTCAGACATATATGCATTTGCATATGGAGGCGCCACATTGGATCCCATCGCGGTACCCTGTACCTGAAGAAAAAACGTGTCCTGAAAGAGAAAGTAATTGTTGTGTAACACCAATTCCAACAGATCAGTGCAGAGGTCGATGGTGGATGTGTCAAAGTTGGATGTAGTTAAAAGGTTCTTAACTGCGTGTAATCCCTTGGAATGTTGTATTGAGGTATATAGACTGTTGACGTCAAAGGTAACTAGAATTGTACCTGGAGTAACATGATGGGTTTCGTGAATGAGTTGTAGAAAGGAAGAGGTGTCAAGTAGAAATGAAGGGGTGGAAGAGATCAATGGAGTTAGCATTTTTTCAAGGAGAATGGAAAGGGGTGATAATATAGAGTCTGTGGAAGCTACTATGGGTCTTCCCGGTGGTTTATGAAGGTTTTTGTGAATCTTAGGGAGGGTATATAGTACAGGGGTGATAGGGAATTATTTTAACAAAAAGGTATGTGTTTTATCGTCAATGACACCACTCTGAAGATAACGGTCAACAGTAGTCCGGATTTTGGAGGTGATAGAAATAAGAGTCTAAACGTCTGTATACTTGATGGTCAGCTAATTGTGAATGTACTTCTGTCAGGTAATCACTCTTGTTCTGTATGACTATGGCACCCCTTTTATCTGCCGGTTTGATGATAATACTGTCATCTGATTGTAAACTACGTAAGGCGGCTAATTCATCAGGGCTGAAATTCTGATGGTAGTGGAGCAAGCCTCTCTCAATGTCACTCCTAACTTTGACAACATCTTTTTTGACCAAATCTATGAAGGTTTCGAGAGTAGGGGAACCCCTAGGAGGTTGGAATCTGCTGGTTTTTTTTTATCCCTAGTGTGCTAATGCTGACTGGAGCAGATGTGGAGGTGGGACTGGTATTAATTGGTATATTACTAAAATGTGCTTTAAGTCTAATGTTTCTAAAGAAACGCTGGAGATCTAAGTCCAGTTGAAAAGAGTTGAATTGGTATGCGGGGCAAAAGGATAAACCTTTTTGTAGCACTTGGATCTGTAATGGATCCAAGGATTTGGAGGAGATGTTAATTTTGACTTCATTGGCCACTCTTACAGGCTTTTTTTCCCCTTCTCCTGCAGCTGATACCCACACTTCCGCCTTTCGAGTGCAGTGGAACGCATAGTTGCGTTCCAAATGCCGAACTTCCGGTCATGTGACCGCAAGTATCGTCCAGAGCGCAGGGAGCGGCCGCCTTTTCCCTTTAGGTATGTACCAAATACGGCCCTTCTCTCCCACAAAGCCGCTCCCTCCCTGATCCACATATTTCATCAGCCAACATGCTCCCAGCCACACATTATGTGGCACATCTGATTTGACCCTAGCTACATCACTTCCGGTACTACGAACCGGAAGTGCACTATAGCCCCACCATTTAAAGCCCACATTTCACATCCCACTTCATCCACATGCGACTTCTGTCACCATTTCTACTTACCTGCCACACGGTTACAGGATACCGTCTTCTCCTTAACTCCACCTCTCCTCCGCAGCAATCCGGTGAGTCACCCAGCCATCCACAGTGGTCATGCAAACTTCATCACCTGGTTGTAATGTTATGTTCTCCTTTTTTTGTACTAGGACTAGCCATCCATCTTTGATTTATGTATATAATTGGCGCAATATTGATGTTATGTTATGAATTTTGATCACTTTAATACCTGCAAATTTCTGTAGACCCGCCACTATAGACTACTAAGAATTCGCTTTGTTGCAAATGATGTGTATGCAAACGATTTGCCTCAATATCTCTCACCTATCCCTGAGTAGCATTAGTCCAATTTTGTTCTGTTCTGATCTCTGTGAATAACTTTTGTTGTTAATCAACTATTCAGATGGACTATTCTATTTATGTATATGACATATACTGTTGTTATGCTATTTCACATAGGTCTGAGGAAGGTCATGTTTGACCGAAACGTCACATATATTTTTGGATTGCAAGAATAAAATGTACTACTATTTTCACCGCAAAGTGGAGTGCTATGTTATTATTTCTTTGAATCTACACGGGTTGGGACCCTAACAGTGCACCCACGCTTAGACAGAGAGTGCCGTATCTTCTATCAACATTATACAAATTACAACATCATAAAACAGAGAAAGAAAGAGGGAAAGAATAAATATATATACACTCTCAGTAAAACATATACTGATAAACTTTAAAAATATAATGGAGTGCCATAGAGCTGCTTTGGCAGCGCTGGAGGCTCCCAAATCAGCTGCTAATCACTGAGCTGCAGGTTGCCATTACGCATGCGCTACTGTGTAGCGATTTGTAAACAAGAGGAGGGACATCAAACACATGGCTCTGAATCACTAGAGCGCATGCGCTACTATGTAGCGATTTGTAAACAAAAGAGAAACGTCAGACAGGGCTGACATATGGCTACAATTCACTGGAGAGCATGCGCTACTTTGTCACAGTCTATTATGATACATAGACAAAGTAGCCGTTCACCACAATGTTCTTACTATGATGAGATATTCAAATTGAACACTGTCTGTGTTCTTATGTTAACCACAGTGCGTGAATGGCTTGAGCATGACAGCTCAATGGTACAGGGCGAGCAGCATAATGAAACATACATAATGGGAGGGGATATAAAAATTATATAAATAGGACAAGCTTGAAACTGGCACAGGATAACTAAAACTAATGTTGTTGGAACAGAGGTAAGTTGTTTTTCTTTTTTCTTCATTAGTATGGAAGATTGGTTGTAAAATGAAGGAAAAGGAATTGATTTCCGCATAAAAATAGCAGTCTCTACATACATAAACTAATTATAATCTAGAGCATCATTGTTCAAATTTAGGGACAGTCTATCAGAGGCAGCGATAAAAGAAGCAGCCACATAAAAATCAAATCTCCATGGTGATAATAAATAAAATATTATCACCATATTGTATTAATAGTGGTATAATTATTGTAATTATCCCCGAAGGGATATGAAATTTTCAAGATTGTTGAGATCTCAATAAAAAAGGCATTTTGAATACACAACCAGCCTGATGGGAGGAGGAGGATTATAGAGGGGCCAGTGATGGGTGTAAAACAGCAGTGCATTTAAAGGCTCATAATACCGTTTCCACCATTTCATTGAGCCCCTTTGGTGCAACTGTTGACAGCTAGTACATCCAGTAAATCCCTTTTTTCTTTAACGTATCAAAACGATTTGCAGTGTCGACTGGAATATAATCAATTGGAGTGACCGTATAGATGTCCTGCTCTCCTGGGTGAAGCATGGCACAATGTCTGGAGACCCCATGGAGAAGGAATTTGTTCTTAACATTTTGTCTATGCTTGTTTAACCGATTATGAAGGGGTTGTATGGCCCGACCTACATCTGCACTCAAGCAAGTATATAACATAAGAAGAACTGCATGTTAACCTGTGTTTTATTATGAATTCTTCCCCAGTGACATTTGAGGAAAATACAGTCCGTTTATTCTGGATCTCCTTGCAGCACAGACACCTCTTGTTGTTACACCTATACGATCCTATGGGTAAGAGAGATTTCTTTAATGCTGGTTTGTGCTGTTTGATGATACTAGGTGCTAGGATGTTTTTTAGGGTGGGGGCCCTCCGGTACGTGACAGATGGTTTATTTGGAAGGATATTGTTCAGAATGGAATCATTCTGCAAAATATGCCAATGCTTGTCCAAGGTTTTCTGATATTGCTAGCAGAATCACAGAAGGTGGTGATGAAGTTAAGTTTTTGCATTTCCCCGGTCCTCTTACTTTCCTTGGGTTTCAGGCATTCTAGTTGTGTCTGATCCTTGACTTTATTGTAAGCATCCCGGACATTCAATCTGGGATACTTCTTTTCTTTAAATCTATTAGATAGGATCCTTGCCTGTGCCTCAAATGTCTCATTATCTGTGCAGTTTTTCTTAATCCTTTTATACTGCCCGTACGGCACATTATTTAACCATTGCTTTTGGTGGGCACTGTCATACTCTAGGTAACTATTTACGTCCACCGTTTTAAAATATGTGGATGTGATTTAACTGGAGTGATTATGTGCGATGTTAAGATCCAAAAAATGTATGTGGTCCTCACTGAATTCAATGGTAAACTTGATCCCCCAGTCGTTCGAATTAAGATGGATCAAGAAGGAATCTATGGATGCTGGTGGACCTTTCCATTGGAAGAACAAGTCATCAATGTAACAGCAGAACAGTTGGATATGGGAATGGTATTCTGTTGATCCCATGATGTATTTGTTCTCGAACGCCCCCATGAATAGATTGGCATATGAGGGCGCCACCTTTGACCCCATAGCTGTACCATTACATTGATGGTACACTTGTTTATTATACAAAAAATAGTTGTTATCTAATATGAATTTTAAACTTTATATGATGAAATTCCTATGTTCCTTGGTGATGTTAGTGTCATTGGCCAAATAATCATCCACACACTGCACTCCAATGCTATGACCAATATTGGTGTAAAGTGATGTGACATCACAGGTTATTAAGTATACACCCGGTTCCCATTTCGTGGTGAAAAATTGTTCTATGAGCTGGGTTGAATCACGGAGGTAGCTGGGTAATGATGTGACATAGTCCTGAAGATACAAATCAATATAATGTGACAAATCAATATAATGTGACAAATTACTTGTCAAGCAGTTGGTGTTGGATATGATTGGACGCCCCGGAGGTCTGATGAGAGATTTATGAACCTTAGGCAAAAAATAAAAATATGGAAAATAATAGAATTTAGTATCTGATAATATATGTGATGATTCTTCTTCATAAAAATCCAAACTCATCACTACTACCCCTCCCCCCTTATCCGCTGGTAATCCGTCCAGCGGATAAGGGAGGCAGGGTAGTAGTGATGAGTTTGGATTTTTATGAAGAAGAATCATCACATATATTATCAAATACTAAATTCTATAGGAGCATCACTGGAGATCCATACAAAGGGGTCCTTGCCACAAATAACATCTTGATTAATGATGGGCTATCTGAAGGTATTCTGAACAAACAAGAACACAAATTTCTGCAATATAACAATGATAATAGGCCCTATTTTTTTTTTTTTTCCTAACGTTCATAAATCTCTCACCAGACCTCCGGGGCGTCCAATCATATCCAACACCAACTGCTTAACAAGTAATTTGTCACATTATATTGATTTGTATCTTCAGGACTATGTCACATCATTACCCAGCTACCTCCGTGATTCAACCCAGCTCATAGAACAATTGCTCACCATGAAATGGGAACCGGGTATATACTTAATAACCTGTGATGTCACATCACTTTACACCAATATTGGTCATAGCATTGGAGTGCGTGGATGATTATTTGGCCAATGACACTAACATCACCAAGGAACATCGAAATTTCATCATAAAAAGTTTAAAATTCATATTAAATAACAACCATTTTTTGTATAATAAACAAGTGTAGCATCAATGTAACGGTACGGCTATGGGGTCAAAGGTGGCACCCTCATATGCCAATCCATTCATGGGGGCATTCGAGAACAAATACATCATGGGGTCAACAGAATACCATTCCCATATCCAACTGTTCCTCCGTTACATTGATGACTTGTTCTTCCTATAGAAAGGTCCACCAGCATCCATAGATTCCTTCTTGATCCATCTTAATTCGAATGACTGGGGGATCAAGTTTACTATTGAATTCAGTGAGGAACACATTAATTTTTTGGATCTTAACATCGCACATAATCACTCCAGTTACATCACATCCACATATTTAACCCCTTAACGATGCAGGACGTATCTTTACGTCCTGCGTCGGCTCCCACGATATGAAGCATCATATCGCGTCGGTTCCGGCGCTCATCATCGGCCGGGACCCACGGCTAATACCACACATCGCCGATCGCGGCGATGTGCGGTATTAACCCTTTAGAAGCGGCGGTCACAGCTGACCGCCGCTTCTAAAGTGAAAAGTGAAAGTGACCCGGCTGCTCAGTCGGGCTGTTCGGGACCGCCGTGGTGAAACCGCGGCGTCCCGAACAGCTGACAGGACACCGGGAGGGCCCTTACCTGCCTCCTCGGTGTCCGATCGGCGAATGACTGCTCCATGCCTGAGATCCAGGCAGGAGCAGTCAAGCGCCGATAACACTGATCACAGGCGTGTTAATACACGCCTGTGATCTGTGTAAAAGATCAGTGTGTGCAGTGTTATAGGTCCCTATGTGTTAATAAAGGTCATTTAACCCCTTCCCTAATAAAAGTTTGAATCACCCCCCTTTTCCCATTAAAAAAATAAAAGAGTATAAAAAAAGAAATAAATAAACATATGTGGTATCGCCGCATGCGTAAATGTCCGAACTATAAAAATATATCATTAATTAAACCGCACGGTCAATGGCGTACGCGCAAAAAAATTCCAAAGTCAAAAAAAGCGCATTTTTGGTCACTTTTTATATCATTAAAAAATGAATAAAAAGTGATCAAAAAGTCTGATCAAAACAAAAATCATACCGATAAAAACTTCAGATCACGGCGCAAAAAATGAGTCCTCATACCGCCCTGTACGTGGAAAAATAAAAAAGGTTTAGGGGTCAGAAGATGACATTTTTAAACGTATAAATTTTCCTGCATGTAGTTATGTTTTTTTCCAGAAGTGTGACAAAATCAAACCTATATAAGTAGGGTATCATTTTAACCGTATGAACCTACAGAATAATGATAAGGTGTAATTTTTACCGAAATATGCACTGCGTAGAAACGGAAGCCCCTAAAAAGTTATAAAATGGCGTTTTTTCTTCAATTTTGTCGCACAATGATTTTTTTTCCGTTTCGCCATGCATTTTTTGGTAAAATTACTAATGTCACTGCAAAGTAGAATTGGCGACGCAAAAAATAAGCCATAATATGGATTTTTAGGTGGAAAATTGAAAGGGTTATGATTTTTAAAAGGTAAGGAGGAAAAAACGAAAGTGCAAAAACAGAAAAACTCTGAGTCCTTAAGGGGTTAAAAACGGTGGACGTAAATAGTTACCTAGAGTATGACAGTGCCCACCAAAAATAATGGTTAAATAATGTGCCATACGGGCAGTATAAAAGGATTAAGAAAAACTGCACGGATAATGAGACATTTGAGGCACAGGCAAGGATCCTATCTAATAGATTTAAAGAAAAGAAGTACCCCAGATTGAATGTCCGGGATGCTTACAATAAAATCAAGGATCAGACACAATTAGAATGCCTGAAACCCAAGGAAAGTAAAAGGACCGGGGAAATGCAAAAACTTAACTTCATCACCACCTTCTGTGATTCTGCTAGCAATATCAGAAAAACTTTGGACAAGCATTGGCATATTTTGCAGAATGATTCCATTCTGAACAATATCCTTCCAAATAAACCATCTGCCACGTACCGGAGGGCCCCCACCCTAAAAAACATCCTAGCACCTAGTATCATCAAACAGCACAAACCAGCATTAAAGAAATCTCTCTTACCCATAGGATCGTATAGGTGTAACAACAAGAGGTGTCTGTGCTGCAAGGAGATCCAGAATAAACGGACTGTATTTTCCTCAAATGTCACTGGGGAAGAATTCATAATAAAACACAGGTTAACATGCAGTTCTTCTTATGTTATATACTTGCTTGAGTGCAGATGTAGGTCGGGCCATACAACCCCTTCATAATCGGTTAAACAAGCATAGACAAAATGTTAAGAACAAATTCCTTCTCCATGGGGTCTCCAGACATTGTGCCATGCTTCACCCAGGAGAGCAGGACATCTATACGGTCACTCCAATTGATTATATTCCAGTCGACACTGCAAATCGTTTTGATACGTTAAAGAAAAAAGAGATTTACTGGATGTACTAGCTGTCAACAGTTGCGCCAAAGGGGCTCAATGAAATGGTGGAAACGGTATTATGAGCCTTTAAATGCACTGCTGTTTTACACCCATCACTGGCCCCTCTATAATCCTCCTCCTCCCATCAGGCTGGTTGTGTATTAAAAATGCCTTTTTTATTGAGATCTCAACAATCTTGAAAATTTCATATCCCTTCGGGGATAATTACAATAATTATACCACTATTAATACAATATGTGTCACGATTCGGCTTCCAGGTAGTGGATCCTCTGTGTCAGCGAGGGATTGGCGTGGACCGTGCTAGTGGACCGGTTCTAAGAGGCTACTGGTTTTCACCAGAGCCCGCCGCAAAGCGGGATGGTCTTGCTGCGGCAGTAGCAACCAGGTCGTATCCACTAGCAACGGCTCTACCTCGCTGACTGCTGAGAAGGCGTGGGACAGAAGGACTAGGCAGAGGCAAGGTCAGACGTAGCAGAAGGTCGGGGGCAGGCGGCAAGGTTCGTAGTCAGGATGGGTAGCAGAAGTTCAGGTACACAGGCTTTGGACACACTAAACGCTTTCACTGGCACAAGGCAACAAGATCCGGCCAGGAAGGGAAGGGGAAGTGAGGTTATATAGACAGGTGCACAGGTGGGAGCTAATTAAGCTAATTGGGCCAGGCACCAATCATTGGTGCACTGGCCCTTTAAGTCTCAGAGAGCTGGCGCGCGCGCGCCCTAGAGAGCGGAGCCGCGCGCGCCAGCACATGACAGCAGGGAACCGGGACGGGTAAGTGACCTGGGATGCGATTCGCGAGCGGGCGCGTCCCGCTGTGCGAATCGCATCCCCAACGGCCATGACAGTGCAGCGCTCCCGGTCAGCGGGACTGACCGGGGCGCTGCAGGGAGAAAGACGCCGTGAGCGCTCCGGGGAGGAGCGGGGACCCGGAGCGCTAGGCGTAACAGTACCCCCCCCCTTAGGTCTCCCCTTCTCTTTGTCCGGTAACTGCCTCCCCTGGGATGAGGACACCGGGAAAGAATGGAGGGTTTCCTCAACGGCAGGCAGTACAGCAGGAGTGGGAATGGGGAGGGAGGGCAGAGGGCGAGGCCTGGCACGGGGCAGTGTGACACCAGGACGGGGGCCATGAGGAGGCACAGAGGTTTGCCTGACGGGACTGGGAGGGGGGGAGAGGCACTTCCTATGGCAGGCAGAGTCCCAGTTCTTTATCTCCCCGGTGGTCCAATCAAGGGTGGGGGAATGAAGCCGGAGCCATGGCAGACCGAGGAGGACCTCAGAGGTACAGTTGGGGAGAATGAAGAACTCAATCCTTTCGTGGTGGGGTCCGATAGACATCAGGAGGGGTTCTGTGCGGTAACGCACGGTGCAGTCCAATCTGGCTCCGTTGACCGCGGAAATGTAGAGCGGTTTGGCGAGACGGGTCACCGGGATGCTGAATTTATTAACAAAGGACTCCAAAATAAAATTCCCGGAGGCACCAGAGTCCAAGCAGGCCACGGCTGAGAGGGAGGAGTTGGCTGTAGGAGAAATCCGCACGGGCACCGTGAGATGTGGAGAAGAAGACATAGAACCAAGAGATGCCACACCCACGTGAGCTGGGTGCGTGCGTGCGTTTCCCAGGCGTGGAGGACGGATAGGGCAATCCACCAAGAAATGCTCGGTACTGGCACAGTACAGACAGAGATTTTCTTCTCTACGGCGATTCCTCTCTTCCTGGGTCAGGCGAGACCGATCCACTTGCATGGCCTCCTCGGCGGGAGGCCCAGGCATAGACTGCAAAGGATGCTGTGGGAGAGGTGCCCAGAGATCTAAGTCTTTTTCCTGGCGGAGCTCTTGGTGTCGCTCAGAAAAACGCATGTCAATGCGGGTAGCCAAATGGATGAGTTCTTGGAGGTTGGCAGGAATCTCTCGTGCGGCCAGCACATCCTTGATGCGACTGGATAGGCCTTTTTTAAAGGTCGCGCAGAGAGCCTCATTATTCCAGGATAGTTCAGAAGCAAAAGTACGGAATTGTATGGCGTACTCGCCAACGGAAGAATTACCCTGGACCAGGTTCAACAGGGCAGTCTCGGCAGAAGAAGCTCGGGCTGGCTCCTCGAAGACACTCCGGAGTTCAGCGAAGAAGGCCTGGACTGTGGCTGTGGCAGGATCATTGCGGTCCCAGAGCGGTGTGGCCCAAGACAAGGCCTTTCCTGAAAGAAGGCTTACTACGAACGCCACCTTAGACCGTTCTGAAGGAAACAAGTCCGACAACATCTCCATATGCAGGGAACACTGAGACAAAAATCCACGGCAGAGTTTAGAGTCCCCATCAAATTTGTCCGGCAGGGACAAGCGGAGGTTAGGAGCGGCCACTCGCTGCGGAGGAGGTGCAGGAGCTGGCGGAGGAGATGGTTGCTGCTGTAGCAGAGGCAGAAGTTGCTGTAACATGGCGGTCAACTGCGACAGCTGCTGTCCTTGTTGGGCAATCTGCTGCGATTGCTGAGCGACCACCGTGGGAAGATCAGCGAGACTTGGCGGCGGCACCTCAGCGGGATCCATGGCCGGATCTACTGTCACGATTCGGCTTCCAGGTAGTGGATCCTCTGTGTCAGCGAGGGATTGGCGTGGACCGTGCTAGTGGACCGGTTCTAAGAGGCTACTGGTTTTCACCAGAGCCCGCCGCAAAGCGGGATGGTCTTGCTGCGGCAGTAGCAACCAGGTCGTATCCACTAGCAACGGCTCTACCTCGCTGACTGCTGAGAAGGCGTGGGACAGAAGGACTAGGCAGAGGCAAGGTCAGACGTAGCAGAAGGTCGGGGGCAGGCGGCAAGGTTCGTAGTCAGGATGGGTAGCAGAAGTTCAGGTACACAGGCTTTGGACACACTAAACGCTTTCACTGGCACAAGGCAACAAGATCCGGCCAGGAAGGGAAGGGGAAGTGAGGTTATATAGACAGGTGCACAGGTGGGAGCTAATTAAGCTAATTGGGCCAGGCACCAATCATTGGTGCACTGGCCCTTTAAGTCTCAGAGAGCTGGCGCGCGCGCGCCCTAGAGAGCGGAGCCGCGCGCGCCAGCACATGACAGCAGGGAACCGGGACGGGTAAGTGACCTGGGATGCGATTCGCGAGCGGGCGCGTCCCGCTGTGCGAATCGCATCCCCAACGGCCATGACAGTGCAGCGCTCCCGGTCAGCGGGACTGACCGGGGCGCTGCAGGGAGAAAGACGCCGTGAGCGCTCCGGGGAGGAGCGGGGACCCGGAGCGCTAGGCGTAACAATATGGTGATAATATTTTATTTATTATCACCATGGAGATTTGATAGTTTTTTTATGTGGCTGCTTCTTTTATCGCTGCCTCTGATAGACTGTCCCTAAATTTGAACGATGATGGTCTAGATTATAATTAGTTTATGTATGTAGAGACTGCTATTTTTATGTGGAAATCAATCCCTTTTCCTTCATTTTACAACCAATCTTCCATACTAATGAAGAAAAAAGAAAAACAACTCACCTCTGTTCCAACAACATTAGTTTTAGTTCTCCTGTGCCGGTTTCAAGCTTGTCCTATTTATATAATTTTTATATCCCCTCCCATTATGTATGTTTCATTATGCTGCTCGCCCTGTACCATTGAGCTGTCATGCTCAAGCCATTCACGCGCTGTGGTTAACATAAGAACACAGACAGTGTTCAATTTGAATATCTCATCATAGCAAGAACATCGCGGTGAACGGCTACTTTGTCTATGTATCATAATAGACTGTGACAAAGTAGCGCATGCTCTCCAGTGAATTGTAGCCATGTGTCAGCCCTGTCTGACGTTTCTCTTTTGTTTACTAATCGCTACATAGTAGCGCATGCGCTCTAGTGATTCAGAGCCATGTGTTTGATGTCCCTCCTCTTGTTTACAAATCGCTACACAGTAGCGCATGCGTAATGGCAACCTGCAGCTCCGTGATTAGCAGCTGATTTGGGAGCCTCCAGCGCTGCCAAAGCAGCTGTATTGCACTCTATTATATTTTTAAAGTTTATCAGTATATGTTTTACTGAGAGTGTATATATATTTATTCTTTCCCCCTTTCTTTCTCTGTTTTATGATGTTGTAATTTGTATAATGTGGTGGCCTTTCACCCGGATGCAGAGTAAGCCCGGGCTTTTTAACTACTGAGCAAAATGCCCTATACACAGAAATATTTTATTAATGATATGCCTACATAATACCTAAGTAATACAGACACACCCGGCCACTATCATTACCACTACAGACTGTACATTCCCTCTTTTGAGGTCCACACCCTCAGGTTCTTCCGCCCATTGTCTCTCAGAGTGGCGGTCATCTATCGTCCTCCTGGTCCTCCCCAAATGTTCCTGGATCATTTTGCCACCTGGCTCCCTCACTTTCTTTCCTCAGAAACACCTAGACTATTTATGGGTGATTTTAATATCCCCATTGATACCCCAATCTCCTCTTCTGCCTCTCGGCTTCTGTCTCTAACCTCCTCCTTTGCCCTTTCACAGCTTACTGACTCTCCCACACACAAGGATGGGAATACACTGGACTTGATCTTCTCTAGACTTTGCTCTGTCTCTAAATTCACTAATTCTCCTTTTGAGCTCTTTCGCAGCAGGCTCGCTGTCTTGGAGTTATACTTGACTCTGATCTGTCTTTTACTCCCCATATTCAGTCTCTTTCATGTTCTTGTCACCTGCATCTCAAAAACATTTCCAGAATCCGCCCGTTTCTTACTACTGAATCTGCTAAAACTCTCATTATTGCTTTGATTCACTCCCGCCTTGACTACTGTAACTCTTTACTAATAAGCCTTCCTTTCTCCAAACTCTCTCCTCTCCAGTCCATCCTTAATGCCGCAGCCAGACTCATCTTCCTCTCCAGCCGCTACACCGACGCCTCCTCCCTGTGCCAGTCACTACACTGGTTACCAATTCAGTCCAGAATACAGTACAAAATCCTCAGTCTCACACACAAAGCTCTCCACAATGCTGTACCTCCCTACATCTCCTCTCTCATCTCTGTCTACCATCCTACACGTTCTCTCCGATCTGCTAATGATCTCACACTAACATCTTCTATAATCCGAACTTCTCACTCCCATCTCCAAGACTTCACTCATGCTGCACCGGTTCTCTGGAATGCTATCCCTCAATCCCTCAGACTCAACAACAACGTCCATAGTTTCAAACGTGGCCTGAAAACACATCTCTTCAGACAGGTCTATAACATTCTCTAATTGGCCTCAACATATCCTCAATATATCCCGACACCTCTTGTTTGAATAGTTATTGTGTAATTTTATGTCTGATACTTGTCTTTGTTTGAACCCCATAATTGTAAGCGCTGCGGAATCTGTAGGCGCTATATGAATAAATAAATAAAATAAAAAAATATAAAAATATAATGCAGTTACTTCCAGAAACTCACAGGTGAGCTCTTTTCTGATAGGAGTTGTTCATGTTTCCTTTCCATCTCTATCCGACCCAGACTGCCAGGATTATTTCTACCCAGCCACGACTTAGCTCTGCAGATCCTGCTGGACAAACATCTTAGGCTCTGGACCTATAGCGCTCCAAACAGTAATAATGTCGGTGTCCCAAACAACAAAGGTATTTAAGTGGGTTGAAAGGTGGTCTAGGTGGGTTGGAGATATGAGGTAGGTATCCTCATTAGGCACATTGGCGGTTGGTAGACAGGTTTCCCCAGTAGGTAGTTTCTCCATTAATTAGGTTTCCTCCAAGTAGGTGGGTATGCCCTGTAGGTAGGTCTCCCTTGTAGGCAGGTCCTCCTGTAGACAGGACTACCTATAGGTCCCCTATGTAGCTAGACCCTTCTGTAGGTAGGCCCCCTGTAGTTAGTACACCCCCCCCCCCCCGTAGATAGTATCCCCCCTACAGGCATTATGCTGCCTGTGGTCACAAGAGTGATTGACAAAGAGAGGAGACAAAATGTATTTTCTCTGTGAAGCTGAGCACCGCATTTAACTGTACGCGTCTTAAGGTCATATGGGATGAGTGAGTGGGCTCCCCCAGGACCAGGGGGCCCCAGCACTTGCTCTGTTTCACCAGGTGCTGACACTGTCCCTGGTTCCTACAAACACTCATTTGTCTGATAATCAGCCAGTGTAAAAGGATCTTAAATTAAAATTAAAATTCGGTAAGATAATATTACAAAAGCTGCCGAGGACCCATTGAAGTGTATGGACACAGGTTATGAGGCCCACACTTCAGAGAGCATGCTTTATTCTCTAGCTAGACAATACACTGACTTAGACACACCCAGCATACATATAATATTATAACAATGTGCCGCCAGTAATTTAACACATCACTGCCCAAGATGTACTACAACTCCTCCTCTCCTTAATGAAAAGGCCAGTAACAAAAACAGGTGGGACATGGGAGATGAATTGTCTGTGAATCAAATAATAGGTTACGTTTGAAACTAAAGTCCTTGCACCTAGTCTTTGAGATGTGTTTGTTATAGACACCTTTTGGAGTAATTTTTTTCTCTGAAATGTTTTTTTTTTTTTTTACTTTAAATAATTTTCAACGGTTTCTTTGAACATTTTTAAAGAGGGCCTGTGTCCAACCCCAATAATTAGATCTTACTATCATTATATAGCTTGGAATGCCTTGAGCAGACACCTTTTTACAGTTTGTTAATACACTTCCTATTAAAAGATATGTAGCTTTATAGTTATATCTAAAAATTCAGGGAATAGTCAGATGGGTGTAAACTTAATTTTACTAATGAAAGTGAATTGGTGCTGGGTGGAATTGTACAGTCATTGGGTGTGTTTAAATTGAGGGGCATGTGTTAGGCATACCCATCCCCTGACTGACTGTATAATCCCACCCATCACCTGATGTCACTCACATTATTAAAGTTAAGTTCACGCCCATCTGACTATTTCCTAATTTGTCAGACAAATTATAAACCCATATATTTTGGGAATGGGAGGGCGTATCAAGAAACTGTAAAAAGGTCTGTGATCAGGATAGTATAATCTCATTTATGTGGGTTGGCTACAGGTTCTCTTCAACTGCTGGGCTTCTGCAACCTCTGTGTATCACTGTACATCAATCTTTGAGATGTCTCTGTCTACACTGAGCACTGTGACACAGAGAAGCTGCAGCAGGCAGAAAGAAAAAAATATGAATCCTAGTTACAAAAATGATTTTTAGCCCCAAGTAAATAGATTTCAGTTAAAAAAACACAACCTGAAAGTGCCCATAAACATCCATGAAAGGGAATCTATCATCTCTATTTGCTGCAAAGAGTTGTAGACACTGTTGGAAAGCTGTGAGGGTATGAAGGCAGACTATACCTTTCCTGGAGCTCATGGTGGTTGCCAAATCACCTTCTTATTTCTCAGCTACGTGCCAGAAGGAGCTGATAGATTCCCTTCTACTATTGGTGGTTCTGATGTGAAGGTTTGTATGTTTCTAGGCTTTCTGGCTCAACAAATAGCTTTTTTTTTTAATGAAAAATGTATGCTTCACTATTTTGCTTTCATCAAAATTATCAGGAACTTCTTAAAGGGGTACTCTGCCCCTATACATGTTATCCCCTATCCAAAGGAAGGGGATGATATGTCTGATCGTGGGGGGCTACGGCTTAGGGGTGATCCCTACGATCTCTTGGCCGGCGCTGCGGCGTCACGGTCAGAGAAGCCTGGGGCTTCTGTGATTGGGATGTCATGCCATGGGGGCTTGATGGCTTGCAAACAGCCGTCACGCCTCCTCCCATAGACATGCATGGAGAGGGAGTGGCGCTTGTGTTTGCTAGTCATCCGGCACTGCATGGAGTTTGCTCTTTGCATTGGATTGCTGGGGTGCGGCAGCAGAGATCGTAGGGGTCCCTAGTGGCCGGACCCCCGCAATCCGACATGTTATCCTTTATCCTTTGAATAGGGGATAACATGTCTAGCAGCAGAGGACCCCTTTAAGTGCCTCTATTCTCCTTTATTATCTTGGGTTTAGGTTCAAAGAGAGCACACAGTTTGTTAACTGATATTTTTTGAAGAAACTATGGTTCTAACATGGCATTGGTGGTTTACATATTGTTCATCATGGCTCTTTTTTTCCTCATCAATTTTCCTAAAATGTTCAAGGCCCTTAGGAGCTGTAACCACAATATTAGGTAGTATTGTCCCAAATTGCTGACCAGAAATATATTCAGCAGGACTTCCTCCTGTTGTAGCATAAGGAGTTGTACAAGTTTCCAGTTATTTCCTTCAAATGAGCAAATGATAACGCCATCAACCGAGTCCAGTTTTGACATGCTGCTTACCCAATAGTTGTGGTCAAAATGGTTTGTACAATGATGTACAATAGCTTTTGACTTAAAGAAGAACTCTGGCAAAATCTTAATAGTTTTATTATTCCATGGCTGTCACAACTTAAATAATTAACCTTATCTTACCTTCCGCCACTGCCAATGCAACCTGTCTCCTGTCCTTCGACCTCAGTCTTCGTGCTTTCGTTGACCGACACACCACATTGCGCTCGGCTAATTGCTGGTCAGAGTATTGTCCCACCTCGTCGGGTGATAGGCTGAGCAGCAGTGTGATGTAAAGGGGCCGGGCGCTGTATGCTGTCCCAGAAAGGGGGGAGCTGACTGTATCAGGGGCAAAAAGGGGGGGGGGCTGTGCTGTATGGATGCACAGAGAGGGGAGCCTGCATTGTATCAAAACACAAAAAGGGAGCCTGAAATGTATTTGGGCACAGAGGAGGAGCCTGCACTGTATGGGGGCACAGAGGGGAGGGAGGAGAGCCTGCACTATATGATGGCACAGAGGGTATGAAATATATGATGGCACAGAAGAGAGGAGAGCTTATACTGCATGGGAGCACAGTGTGGTGGCCCAACTACTATATGAGAGCACAGTTTGGGGGCCTAGCTACTATAATGAGGCACAGAGGGGCCTTCTATATGGAGTCACAGAGGGGGCCTAACTACTATATGGGAGCACAGTTTCGGGGCCTAGCTACTATAATGAGGCACAGAGGGGCCTTCTATATGGAGTCACAGAGGGGGCCTAACTACTATATGGTGGCATAGAGGGACCTACCTTTTATATGATGGCACAGAGGGAACCTAATCCTAAATTGGAACACAGAGGGGGCATATATCAGGACAAATGGTGGATTTATGTGCGGGGCAATACACCTTGGAGTTTGTATAGAGTTGAGGAGAGCAAGAAGATTACATTTATTTGTCTGGCGGAGTCTGTTGAGATCATGGATGGGAGAAGTCTGGAGGAAGCCCACGTCAGATAGAGAAGAAAGAAAGATGAACAACTCTGATCAAAGAAGACGTCACAGTTTATTCTCTCCAAGATACCCTGGTGAGTCGCTGGATATAACTGCACTATAATCAATTACAGTTCACAGAACCTGTATCTTCCACAATATGGTTACTGTGTGGGGGGGGGGGGGATATTATAGTGGCTTTTATTAGGTATTAGTATGGTGGTATGGTGGTATTTTCTAGTAACTATGTGGTGGTACTGGTCATGGTGCGGCATTATTATTTGTTCCATGTATACTGGTAATATTGGTGATATTGGTCTCAGTAAAATGGATTTGGGCAGTAACAGCATGGTTTTAATATGTGTGGTGATAATATTTCTCTTTGTAGACAGGTATTTTTTGTATTATTGGTCTCTGTATACTGGATTTGGTCAGTAACAGTATGATGGTAATATGTATGGTGATAATATTTCCTCCTTGTACAGTTGTGATATTGGTAATATTGCAGTGTACAGGATTTGGTCAGTGACACTGTAGAAGGTAATCATGATAATATTTCCTTCTTGTATACTGGTAAAATTAGTCTTGGTATACTGGATTTGGTCAGTAATAGTATAATGGTGATATGTATGGTGATTTTTGCTCCTTGTTTACTATTGTTATTTGGTAACTGTATGATCTTTTAGAGATAGTATCTCATACATAGAAGATTACTTTTCTTTTTACTTAGAAAGTAAGATTTTTTTTTTAACTATCTGTGAGATCCCGGCATGCACAGGCTGTTTATGTACAGACTATGTGAGAGTTATAGTATAGATTCAGCAAGATAACAAAAAGACAAAGCGACACTCACCATTCAGGGTAACTTCTTTAATCAGTGACATCAAGCGGGATACAGGCAGGGGAGTTGGGTGGAGGAGGGGTAGCCGGGACAAGTTGTTTTGTGCGCCTTGCGCACTTCCTCTAGAGTTATAGTATAGCTTTGTCACCTGTTCACACTGTTGCTGTGCAGCGTCCATTGCTGCCACGGCGCCGTGTCTGTAGTGAGGTGCGGCCCAGGGTCTGGTTCAGGCGGCATTTTGTGGTTGTGGTCACCCCTCAGTGCAGTGCCATGTTATGCTGGGGATGTTAGGGACCCACGTGGCCGTGACGTGGCTAGCGGGCTGGCACTTCAAGATCCAAGGAAATTATAAAAAAATTCCAGAAGGTTAAATACAGTAATGCTGTATACCAGAAGTGGCAGCAGAGAGCAGAAATTGAAGATAAATGCATGCTATTGGGTTTAATTCCTTATTACAACTTGCCATTACCTGGTAACATATGAAAAAAAATTCTATTAAACTTTACAGTGAATCTAACATACAGTACAATAAGTTCAAATAATACTTCATCAAACCATACAAATATATTTGTGCGGGGACACTGCACCATTCTGTGAGAACGCCTTCATTCGGACATCTTATCTCCACACAGATCCAAATGTTGGTTCCGTTTTGTTCAACAACTAAATTAGACACCCAGGGTTAGGCCTCTCCGATGGTTCCATAATATCAAATTTCAGTAGTTCTGCAAGCTTTTGCTCTACAGGTTTTCCCAGACAGTAAGGAAGCCTATGTGTTTACTGTGCAAGAAGCGTTACGTGTGAATCAGTGTAAAGCTTTACCTTAAAATCCATTTACTTTCCAAACCTAGATAAACAGTGTTTAATGGGGTATTCCGGCCAAAGACATCTTATCCCCCAGCCAAAAGATAGGGGATGAGATGTCTGATCGCGGGGGGCCCACCGCTGGGACCCCCCACGATCTTCGTGCAGCACCCGCATTCTATGCTGGGCTGCTGCTCCAGTCTTGGAAACCTCTGTGTTTCCGGGACTGGAGACGTCACATCACTCCATGCCCCCTCATGACATTACGCCAGGACCCCTCCATTCATGTCTATAGGAGGGCGCGTGATAGCTGTCATGCCCCCTCCCATAGACATGAATTGAGGGGGGCGTGGTGTGACATCATGAGGGGGCATGGAGTGATGTCACGTCACCTCTCCAGTCCCGAAAACACAGAGGTTTCCGAGACTTAAGTAGCAACCCAGCATAGAATGCGTGTGCTGCACAAAGATCGTGGGGGTCCCAGCGGCAAGCCTCCCTTGATCAGACATCATATCCCCTATCCTTTGGATAGGGGATATGATGTCTTTGGCCGGAAATACCCCTTTAAATTCTCCTTTCAATGTATGAGTAGAATGAGACAACATGTTGATCTCTGTATTGTCTGCACCAGGTCTGATCCTTAGTACACCTTGGGGGAGATTTATCAAACTGGGTGAGAGAAAAAATTTTGTGATTTTCCCACAGTAACCAATCACAGCTCAGCTTTCACTTTACCACAGTTCATTAGCTGAGCTCTGATTGGTTGCTGTGGCTAAATAACAAAAAAAATTCTCTCACACAGTTTGATAAATCTGGGGGAGATTTATCAAACTGTGTGAGAGAAAAAATGGAGTGATTTTCCCACAGTAACCAATCACAGCTCAGCTTTCACTTTACCACAGTTCATTAGCTGAGCTCTGATTGGTTGCTGTGGCTAAATAACAAAAAAAATTCTCTCACACAGTTTGATAAATCTGGGCCCTTGTATTGTGGCCAGAGAGGATCCTATCCCATCAAGCACAAAAAATTTAGGCCACAATGGGAAAAGTATAGCATTTAGGCTTGAGATGTAGGGGATTTTTCTCTGCTGTGTACAATGTTTTAGGAAGCCTATTAGTAACCACCAAATCAATCAGGACTAGTTGACTAATCCCAATGTGAGTTTTGCTTTCAATTGTATCTACATTCTCAGATCATGGATCAAGTATACAATTTTGGTGAAGCAGAGAGCAATTGGTTTCCTGCTCCACCACTTCCTCATAAGTGACTTTAGGCCTGTGACATAAGAGGGGTCAGGAGAATGCTGAGAAAGGTAGCATCCCAGCGTAGGCATGGTGATGATGTCACAGAATTGCACAATCTGAAATGGGCTATGGAGGGCAGGCAGAGGACCAATTTGCTCCTTGTGGTAATGATACAGAGAATTGTGGTTTATTGGTGTAAAAGGGGTACTATTAATTGGGGTCTGGTGCTCAAATGGCATCACTAACATTATGATATGAATGCATAAAAGAGGGCATATTTTTCTGTGGGGCCCAAAGTAATGGCCACAAATCATACTACTAATATGTACGGCACAAAAGTCGGTTACCATTACTGTTATAGTACAGAAATGCACTTACCGTATTTTTCGTCCTATAGGACGCACCGCCGTAGAAGACGCACCCAATTTATAGGTGCAAAATCTAAAAAAATTAAGATTTTGAACCCAATAGTGGTCTTCAACCTGAGGACCTCCAGATGTTGCAAAACTACAACTCCCAGCATGCCCGGACAGCCGTTGGCTGTCCGGGCATGCTGGGAGTTGTAGTTATGCAACATCTGGAGGTCCGCAGATTGAAGACCACTGCATAGGAGGTAATACTCACGTGTCCCCGCCGCTCCGGACCCGTCACCGCTGCCCTGGATGTCGCTCCATCGCTGTCGCCGTGTCCCCGTCGCTCCGGAACGTCTCTGCTGCCGGACGGGTATCCTCGCTCTCCGTCGCCGCCATCACGTCGTTACGCACGGCGACGCATGTACGCGACGACGTGATGAAAAGGAAGGAGAGCGCCGGCCATACAGGGGATCCCTGAACGGAGAAGACACCGAGGAGGCAGGTAAGGTCCCCTCCGGTGTCCTGTGGGCACTAACCCGGCTATTCAGTCGGGCTGTTCGGGACCGCCGAGGTGAAATCGCCCGACTGAACAGCCGGGTTAGTGTCACTTTCCCTTCAGACGCGGCGGTCAGCTTTGATCGCCGCGTCTGAAGGGTTAATACAGGGCATCACCGCGATCGGTGATGTCCTGTATTAGCCGCGGGTCCCGGTTGTTGATGGCCGCAGGGACCGCCGCGATAGGGGTGTATTCGCCGTATAAGACACACTGACTTTTTCCCCCCAGTTTTGGGGAAGAAAAAGTGCGTCTTATACGGCAAAAATACGGTACATATTGGCCCTGATTTACAAAGAGTGGAGTGGAGTTTTGTTTGTGGTTTTTTTTTTCCCAACAGATATTTATCCACAGTATTTACTAAGGTTTCCCCACATTTTGCACTTTTTCCTACATTTTGCTTTTTTTAGACTTGCTCTGAGCTGTGGGGTTTTCCTCAGCTCAAATCCACAAAATTTTCTCTGGAAACCTTAATAAATATGTTGGGATTTTTTGAAATGTCAGGGACACACCCCCTTTTCGGTGACCGCAGCCCTTTTCCCAGTGGCCACGCCCCCCTTTTTGGGTTTCCTCAGTAAAAAGGAAAGTTGGTCGGGTTTTTGATTTTCTATTGCAAATTCTGGTGCAGACAGAAATTCTGGCGCACAACCCAATAAAACAGGTCCGATTTACAATAGTAAATCAGGTCCATTGTTTCGCTGAAGGTGTCGGTTATCATCGGTGAATTTTTGTTGCCAACAGTCTCAATTACTAGGCAAACTGGAATACAGAAACAGTAGGGGAGATTTATCAAAAGTTGTCCAGTTGCCCATAGCAACCAACCAGATTGCTTCTTTCATTTTTCAGAGGCCTGAGGAAGGGCCCACTCTGGGCCAGAAACGCGTTGACTTGATTTTAATAAATGCCATTTGGTTGTATCCTTTAAGAGCCTTGTCTCTTTACAACCGTCTGGATCCAGCGCTGCAAGAAAAATTCCCCCTTTTTTTTTTTTTTTACCTATTTGCACTACTATTACCGATGACTCCAGCGAGCGTTCGTAGGGATTGCTAGCTGCAGGATCCAAAGACCCATTTTACATGCGAGAAAAGGTGTTGTGCTCTGAGCGCAACATCACAGGGTGAGTGAGATTCACACCATGTTTCATTATTATATTGCTCTTCTGTACTTCACTAGGGGCGCGTTCCCTGTTTTTCACTTATTTCCTATATTTTCAGAAATGAAAGAAGCGATCTGATTGGTTGCTATGGGCAACTCAGCAACTTTTCCTCTGGTCAGGTTTTGATAACATTCCCCCAGTATGTTGACCTGGTGTTGTGTACTGGTGAGACTGGGGCAGGTTTGGTAATGCTGTCCTATATATTTTTGAAATCTATTGTATGTTGTTTTCTATAAAGATGATTGTGTACTTAATGTGTGTGTTTTGTCCTTGTTCCTTGTGTAGAAGCATGCCTCCCATGATCTAACATAAGACTTTATACTGTAATATCCGTGCATTACGTAGCCACAAGCTTTAAATAAATCACCCCCCCCCCCCCCCATCCGCTTTCCCCTCGAGTCTTAAAGATGTTGAAATCCTGGTAAGGAGAATCCAGGTGTCAATGAAACAAGGGAGGGATGATGCTTCAAGTAGGAGACAATGGCCTGAGGCAGAGATGCTGAAAGATTCGGAGGGGAGAGGCGGATACATGTCATCAGAAGTGAGCTAATACTATGATCACATCTGTATGATAAGGCCGCCGATGATTTTATAGAACATAAATCACAAAACATAAATCCATTGTCAGAAACTCTATTCAGTTCTTACTTTCAGGGAAAGATGGGTGACAATGAATACGGCAGCTTGCTAGGGGGGGGGTTATCACTCACTCTTACACACTCCAGAAATCCATCTACATATAAAGGGATATAGATCACACTTCTATATCACTATATAATTAGGCAGATTTGCCCTTCAGGACCCTGGGAAAGCTGGGTGAAACCCTACAAATGCATTTATGGTGGTCATGTTATTTGTCATTCAACATTTCCAAAATAACTCAATTTTATGTAAGGGAATGAAAGTGTTGGCAACTCCCATTGGTTTTATGGGATGAGTGGTGAAGTCGAAGGGGCCTGGGCTGTCAATCACACCCAGAGCAGCGGTGACTACCTGAAGTTGTCCCACACACTCAGGGGACTACTTGGGGGTCATTAACATACAGTGCGGGACATTTTTTAAAGTAATTTTCAGCATTATGGAGGACGCAATCCAGGACCTCATAAAAACATGTTACCAACAGTTATATGGGGCCAAATCTGCTGACTGGTTCTATTTAATACCAACAGACGTAAATCAACATTTTATGACTATACGTCAGACTGATGGGAAAAATAGGCTAATGGGGTAAGCTGAGTTGAATCTAATTCCAATCTTTTTTTTCCTGCAGGATAAGCAGCGCCAGATGTGTCCACTCCCTTATTGAACCAACTTCCCCATTAGGCTTAGGAGCCTGTCATCTTACAGTTATCTTATGTCCTATGTGTATGGTCAGCTTTAAGCTTGCCCTACTCATTAGTTTTAAAGCAGATGGCAAACAGCCAACCAGATTCCACCATAAACCTGCCAGATGGAAACAGTCAGATAATAGACCTGTACATATATGACATCCATTACTGTCTGGTATAAGAAATAAATAAGAAAAACATGTAGAAGTGGAGTCAATCCAGCAAATGGGATTTGTCAAGTTCACAAATGAGGGTAGATCTTAGGCTGCATTCACATCCCGATTTTTTGCATCAGTCTAACATATTGTTGAAAGGGATTGCCCAAAATCGTGTGAAATCATCTGCTAAAACATTCAAAACGGATGTGTTGTAGTTTTGTGTTTGTGTTGTGTTTTCATGTGAAGTATTGTAGTATGTTTTTTTTTTCACAAGTTTTATTTTATTTAAAGGAAAAGGGTCATCCTGTTCACCCACACTCCAATACACTGGGTATAGTTTGAGTGAACAGAAGACAGACTAACAGGGGTCATTGACTAAAATACGTACCTTCGGTCCACCAAAGATCCGCTTCTATCTTCTCTGTATTGCACGCTGGAGGCGGGCCCCGCCAGCTCATATTGAATATTTATTGTCTGTGACTCTACGTCCTAGTGACATGGAGTCACTGAGCGCATGCGGCGACTGAGCGCTCACATGACCAGCGAAAATGAATATTCAAATTGAGCTGGCAGGGCCCGCCTTCAGCATGCAATTCAGAGAAGATAGAAGCGGATCTTCGGTGGGAAATATCTCCGGACCAAGGTACGTATTGTAGTGACCCCTCATCGGTCTCCTGTTCACCCACACTATAACCCAGTGTTTTGGATTTAGTGTGGGTGAATAGGATGACTGTTTTCCTGTTAAAAAAAAAATCACATCAATTTTTATGTTATTCAATCTTTCTAGGCAATTCAAAAGCTACTGGGTATGCACGAAAGCTTATAGTCATACGACTCAATAGGAAATGGACCAAATGAGTGTATGTGTTGGATACGATTTTTCAATAAAAGTCAATAGATACATCTAGAATAGATATATGATTATACATGATTATCAAGGATGGAAACTTGTGAATTTAACAGAGGCATACATAGTGATGTGAATACAGCCATAGATGATGACCTTATAGACATGGCGGTGTAGAGGATCAGGCAGAAAAATCCCAAGAGCCGTAGCCAGACTTACTCCCACTGAAGCAAAAATTCAGTTTGCTGATGTAGCCCTTTATCTGACTACCATGACCAAGGCTGCATGGCTTTTTGACACTGCCCCACTCCCCAACACCTAGCACCTGGTACCCCTGCCTAATGCATATGGACGAGTTGAGGTGCAATGAGTCTGTCCTGGGGCACAAAGGGTTTTCTGCATATCTGCTGTACCATGGAACTTAAAGGGGTATTCCGTCCCTAGACATCTTATCCCCTATCCAAAGGATAGGGGATAAGATGTCTGATCGCGAGGGTCCCGCCACTGGGGACCCCCACGATCTCCCTGCTGCACCCGACGTTCATTTAGAGCGTCGGGTGCAGCGCCAGAGGCTTGTGACGTCACGGCCATGCTCTGCTCATGATATCACAGCCACGCCCCCTCAATGCAAGTCTATGGGATGGGGCGAGACGTCAGTCCATAGACTTGCATAGAGGGGGCATGGGTGTGGCTGTGATGTCACGAGCAGGGTCTGAACGTGACATAACGAGCCTCCGCCCTGCATCGCCAGTCATCCAGCATGGAGCAAAGTTCACTCCGTGCACCGGATGTCTGGAGTGCCACAGCCGAGATCGAGGGGGTCCCCATTGGCGGGTCCCCCGCGATCAGACATCTTATCCCCTATCCTTTGGATAGGGGATAACATGTCTAAGGGCGGGGTAACCCTTTAACATTTTGGGCTATGTCACAAAAGCTGTAACATATCCCCCAGATATTTTGTGGTAATTATAATGCTGGTGCCTTTGTATGTGGCAGAAGGGCATTTGGCTCACCTAAGCACCAGGGCTGGCTATAGCGACTTATAGGCTTCCATATGGTGCCTTCATACAGAAATGCATTATGAAGCAATACTTCACTAGAACAATGCTTATACAGGAGAGGAGAATAGCTGGGTTATATGTTGTCCTCTGCTGCTTACCACAATTTCTCAGAAAAAAAATGTGGCATAGAATTGGAAGCTTGTAAGGGTATGTAGGGCCTTATATACTTCTATTAATGCCATATTGCAGCACCCTTTAGTTGTATGTTATTTTCATTAAAGGGGTATTCCAACTCCTAACAGTTATCACCTATATCTCCCCCCTTCCCCTCCCCCGTGATCTTGAGAACGGGGCCCCGTGTCTCACGTCAGAATAGAGCAGTGAGTCTTGTATGCGCATCACCATTTCATTCATTATCTATGGAGCTGCCGGAGATACCCGAGTGCAGTTACCAGTACATAAAGGATGATAAAGGGGAATCAATAATTTTTTTTTTGTATTGCGCCATATTTTTGGGACATGGTCTCTACTGCTCACACTGCATCAAACTATGTGCCAATCTGCATCCAACCCAACAATCTCAAAACAACAAAAAGTACCTCTCCAAGGTATCTTTAAAATGCCGCCCATCATCTTCTGCACATTGCATAACATGTTTTACTTGGCAGATTGATAGCTTTTGGCAAAGATGTGCCAAATATACACTTCACTTTCAACAACATGCGCCGCTTTTATTTATAAGAAACCGCATAAAGGCAGAGCCCACAGTCAGGCTGCTAGACGTTTTTTATTTATTTGCCCTATTATATTGGTTTTACAATAGTCTACTCCTACCCACTTCTATAGGAGTTATGGAAACAATGTAGAATATAGAATCCTGGCCATCTCATCCTGCTGCATCCTGGTGGGAAAGGAAGATGGAAAGGTGGTTCTATTTCAGAAATAGGTGGGACCCGCATCTATCAGATAAACATGTCGTACATAACCTGGGAATATGCATATGCTATGTGTTTCATGATCCAGTAATTCAGAAAATATGCAACACATGTCTGCAAGTTCATATTGAATTGAGGTAAGTTTTAGGTGGATACTAGAGAAGGTGACAAAGTCGAATTCGTTGCGAATTTCATGAAAAATTTGATTCTGAACTACCGTATATACTCGAGTATAGGCCGAGTTTTTCAGCACGATTTTTCGTGCTGAAAACACCCCCCTCGGCTTATACTCGAGTGAACTCCCCCACCCGCAGTGGTCTTCAACCTGCGGACCTCCAGAGGTTTCAAAACTACAACTCCCAGCAAGCCCGGGCAGCCATCGGCTGTCCGGGCTTGCTGGGAGTTGTAGTTTTGAAACCTCCGGAGGTCCGCAGGTTGAAGACCACTGCGGCCTTCAACATCATCCAGCCCCCTCTCACCCCCTTTAGTTCTGAGTACTCACCTCCGCTCGGCGCTGGTCCGGTGCTGCAGGACTGTCCGGAGAGGAGGTGGTCCGGTGGGATAGTGGTTCCGGGCTGCTATCTTCACCGGGGAGGCCTTTTCTAAGCGCTTCGGGCCCGGCCTCAGAATAGTCACGTTGCCGTGACAACGACGCATAGGTGCGTTCATTGCCAACGTACTTCTGCGTCATTGTCTAGGCAACGCCTCTATTCCGGGCCGGAAGCGCGGAGAAGAGGCGCCCCCGGTGAAGATAGCAGCCCGGACCACCTCCCCACCGGACCACCTCCTCACCGGACAGTCCTGCAGCACCGGACCAGCGCCGAGCGGAGGTGAGTACTCAGAACTAAAGGGGGGTGAGAGGGGGCTGGATGATGTTGAAGGCCGCAGTGGTCTTCAACCTGCGGACCTCCGGAGGTTTCAAAACTACAACTCCCAGCAAGCCCGGACAGCCGATGGCTGCCCGGGCTTGCTGGGAGTTGTAGTTTTGAAACCTCTGGAGGTCCGCAGGTTGAAGACCACTGAGGGCGAATGATGAGAAGAAGATGATGAAGGGGGGGTGTGGGGATGATGAAGGGGGGTGGGGATGATGAAGGGGGGGGTGTGGGATGATAAGGGGATGATGAAGGGGGGATGTGCGGGATGATAAGGGGATGATGAAGGGGGGATGTGTGGGATGATAAGGGGATGATGAAGGGGGGATGTGCGGGATGATAAGGGGATGATGAAGGGGGGATGTGTGGGATGATGACAAGGGGATGATGAAGGGGGGATGTGTGGGATGATGACAAGGGGATGATGAAGGGGGGATGTGTGGGATGATAAGGGGATGATGAAGGGGGGATGTGTGGGATGATAAGAGGATGATGAAGGGGGGATGTGTGGGATGATGACAAGGGGATGATGATGAGGATGTTAATGACGGGTCTGGATGATGACAGGGGGGGATGAGGTATTTCCCACCCTAGGCTTATACTCGAGTCAATAACTTTTCCTGGGATTTTGGGTTGAAATTAGGGGTCTCGGCTTATACTCGGGTCGGCTTATACTCGAGTATATACGGTAATCCGAATTTCCTTGCGCTTCGTGCTAATGAATCGCTTCATTCACTATATTTTGTGCGGGCTGTGGGGCTAAAATGGTGGCTACACATGTGAGGACATGGGGCAAGGAAGTCTGGGAAGGTGGGTAGGTGGGATCACCCTGAATCACATGGCGGCATGCAGCCTATCAGCAGCCAGCCAGCCCTGTGATGTCACAGCTCTATATATTCGGCAGCCATTGCCGTAGACGGGCATTTCCCGGACATTTTGCTGAGAGAAGAGAGACTGTGTGTGTGTGCACCAATCACCGTTACTGACAATACAAATCTTTACAGCGGCGAATCCATTCACCTCAAGCCTGCATTTGTTTTGGCTAGAGAGAGAGAGCAGACACTGTGTGGTCAGTAATCAGCGTTACTGACAATACAGATATTCACAGGGGAAATCCATTGACTTCAAGCCATTGACTACCTTTTTTAAATAAAATTTCGTAGGGTACCATAAAATAAAAAAAAATAAAAAGATACAGTAGTGATGGAAAAAATTGTATCTAACAAAATGTATCTTTTTTATAACAAAATTTTTAATAATTTTTAAAACAGGGATCAATTAATGTAGGAGGGCAGGGCACTAAAAATGTAGCCTACAATAATAAAAATGTAGTGTGGGTGTGTTTTTGACTTTTTAATTTTTTAATTTTTTAGGTTCCAACCAATCAGGGCTGGTATTAGGGCGGGGCAATCCGGGCAATTGCCCAGGGCCCCATCCCCCAGGAGGCCCCCCTCTAGGCTGCTCAGTGGCGGATACAGGGAGGGGAACCGCCACTGAGCAGCTTGCAGGGGGCCCTGTCACATTTGGGACATCCCTGTGTCCCGAAAGATATTTTCGGGACACAAGGATTTCCCGGTTACCTTTCTGAGGCCCCTCATTAACTTTAACAATGCAGGGGTCGCTGGGAGGTAGTGCACGCAGGGACGTCACTGACTCATTGGCCCATAGGAACATGTGAGCGGAGCATCAAGGAGGAGGATGCGCACTGGCCGGCATGGTAAGTGACCAGCGGCACTTCATCTTCAGGACTTAGCAGTAGATTTTGACCCCGGACCGGAGGAGTAGTGGACTTTTGGGGTCCCACTTTTGATTTTGCCCAGGGCCATGCTAAGCCTAAAACCGGCCCTGCAGCCAATCACAACTCTCTGTGGGAAATATGAATAAGTGTATATACACAGCAGTGCAGGGGACCATAGTAGAGCGGCCGCCGCATCTATACATTATACAGGAGGATTGCAATGGGGTCAGAAGTACAGGTACTACTACTCCCATCATGGAACAGAGTGTACTACCCTGTCCGTCCACATAAATTGATCCCTGTTTAAAAATGTATAAAAATTTTGTTATAAAAAATGTGAATTTCGTTAAATACTTTTTTTTCCATCACTAATGCATCCTTTTTTTTTTTTTTTTTTTTTTTTTTTTGGTATCCAACAAATTTTGAAAAACGTCAAAGGGTCCAAAAATGCAATTTCTACTCAAAGGCAAAAAAAAACACCAAACACAGGAAAATGCTGTGTCGTTTTCTCTGGTATTTTTTTGGGGCCACAAAAAAAAAAACAAGTAGAAACTTAGCCTCAGGCTATACTCACACGGAGGAATTTCCGAGCTGAATTCTGGGGTAATGTTCTTACTCTTGGAAATGCATTGCCCGGTATGAAGATGGAGCATCCGAGCCAAAACAAGCAAATGTTCTGAATGTCCGTCTGTTTTCCAGGCGGACATTTTGCACATATTCTGTCGCATGAACATAGCCTAAGGATAATTTTCCACTTGTTTTTTTTTCTGCCTTTTTTTTTTGTTTGTTTTACCAGAAAAAAAACCCACAAAAAGCTACTCTGTTATTTTGCACTTCCAGGATGCAGTTTTTGTGGCATTTTTATTTTTTTTATTTTAAATAGTCATTTTTCACCTTGGCGAAATTTTTACCTCTGCATTAGTTTTTATCAAGACAAGTCATGTGATTCTTTAATCATGTAACTCAAAGATTTCTATAGAAAATATGGGGGGAAAAAATGCCAATGCTAAACTGACATGCCGTTTATTATGCCATTTTTTTCTCTCATAGACTTGTATAGGAATAGAAATGCTAAGAATTTGTCCCCCAAAAAACGCCATAGTGTCAGCATGCTGCGATTTTGGAAAACTGCCTCTGAGCCCAAAACCGCAGGAAAACTCAAATGATGAGCAACAAAACGGCTAAGGAAAAAGATAATGGCAAGTGTTTGGCGTTTCATAAATCCCTATCGACTTTCAGCTGACAGCTGAGCGCCAAACAGCTGAGCGCCATTAGTGGAGTTTTTTGGGGGGCATTTAAAAAAAATAAAAGGAGGCCTAGCCTAAAGGTTGACTGTCTTGAAAAGTTCGGAGGCGTATAAATCTTTGTTTGTTTTGTTGGGGTCTGATCGACACTGATCGACACTCAGGAGTGCAGAATTTCCTCCTCCACCCCCCACCTTTTATCCATTCTCCTTTCTCTATATTTCGTCTTCTTTTTTCTCTTTTTTTTCCACTGTTATTGTCCTCGGTTAAACGTATATAATCTTTGTCAAGTGGTACCTGCTTTTAGTTGGTCCTTAAAAGCTCCATCCTGACCATGTACACCATTGTTTCCACACCAGTTCTGCAATAGCCGGAGACACCCTAGTTGGGAAACACACTGCCAAACATGGTCAGGATGGGTGATTTGTCGGCAATGGCGAAAGGGATTCAAAGTGTATCAAATAACAACAACAACAAAAAATAAAGTGCAGAAAAGGAAAAAAGAAGAAAGGAAACAAAGGGGGCGCTATCTAAGTGCCGTAAATGGTGGTAATCGCAAAGGTTGAAAATTAGCGCATACAGGAATAGTGGAGCCAAATTAAAGTGTGTGTTAACACACTCACCTTCTAGTGTTGTGCAAGCTCAGGCACAACACTGATGTAGGCTTTCTGAGTGCATGCACTCTAGACGTTCTCCTCCGGGCTGCCAAGCATCTATCCCGATACTCCGTGGTGTCGGTCTGGCGGATAGTGGTGTGGATACTGGATGACCTCGGCAAGGTGCTTATCCAGTCCTGGTGAAAAAACGGCGATGCTTCTCTGGGGCGCCTCCGGATGCGTAGATGGTTCAGCTCCCAACCCAGGTGGGGGTTGAGGAGGAGGAAGATACAGGAGCGATTTGAAAGTTTTAAAAGCTTTATTCAGACGACGCGTTTCGCAAGGGGTCCCTTGCTTCATCAGGTCATAGATAACAGGGGTACAGACAGTCTTAATATACAGTGTGTACTTCAAAAAGTGCGGGAGTTTGTGACAGGTGTGGTGCGTCACCTGGGTGCCGGATGTGACGTGCTGGCTGGGAACGGGAGTATTCATTCATAAAACGTGCTGTCTGTATACAATGTACCGAGTGTAGCTTTGTGGTTGGATGTAGAGAGAGCTGCTGGGTGTATCATGTTCGGCTTAGAGGATGTTCTCAATATGTTGGTAAGTGGGAAACTGCGATTTGGTTCGCTTGAGGAAAAAATGTCAGTAGACTGCGGGAATACTAGGAAATATTTAGGAAATATTTTACTAACATATTGGAATATAATATAATATTGTGAGTAGAACATTCCATAAATTATGTTTCTGTGTGATGAATCTCGTATATCAATTGTAATTGATGAAGATAACAGGTGATTACTGGTGTATTAGTGTGTAAAAAAGATTTTATTTCTTTTACACTAAACGTTATGCTGCTGCATACTATGAGATTGTGTCTATCGTATGGGACGATATGTACATTATGATAATAATAATCTTTATGGTTAAGCTTGCTATTCTGATATAATCGTGTTAATGAAAAGGGTTTTTGTTTATATTTATATATATACTTATTGTCATATTATGTTTTTTGGTTAATGACAAATGTATATTGGATACACAGAAAAATGCTGGTATCAGCCTATTTATTTAGTAATTGGTGGTTAATATTTGTTGGTTCGTGCGCTTTTGGCTGTCTATAGATGGGTACGGAGGTACAAGGCGGAAAAATGCCTTGGATGGAGAGTGTATGGATGTAGGATAGGTGCAAAATGATTGGTAGTGATTGTCACACTGTGGTGAGATCTCATAGTTATGTGTATAGTATATTGAGATCACGGTATTCCGCTGTCTTTCTCATGGGTGGTGAACATATAATATCACAGTTGGCAGAATAATCAATAATGCATGGATACAAACATATAGGTAGGGAAAAGAACATATATAAAACCATGTATAAAACCATGTATAACAATTATATATATAAAAACATACACATGTGGGAGTGACCTATAGAGGTACACTCTAAAATTGGACATATGATACTTGATAAAAGCAATAATAAAAATATTGAGGTGTATGTATGAAAAAATATTAATAATGATGTAGAGGACACAAATTGAAATGCGTCATTTGGGTGGTGATTTGATGTAAATATACTTATGGAAATAGTGGTGGTGGACCCTGTGGATGTTGGATGTATTGGATGGAATAAGCCTAAAGTTGTTAACGTATAAGTTCCACTGCTTCATTTAGACCTCTTGGGACTAAGGTGCCAAGGCGGAATATCCAGAACATCTCTCGTTTGGATAGTTCTTCGAATCTATTGTGGACAGTATCTTCAATGTGATCTATTGGATATATACAGATCGGATTTTTGATCAGAGGGTGTTTTTCCCGACAGTGACGGGAGACACTATGTAGGGTATATCCTTTCTTGATATTTGTTCTATGGTTATTTAACCTAAGGTGTAATTCTTGTGTCGTGCGGCCCACATATTGTTGTCCACAGCAGCATTCGATTACATAGATTACATAGTTGGAACAACAGTTCAAACGGTGTTTTATGGTGAATATTTCACCGGAGGTGAAGCTCGTATGTGTTTTTATGTCTGCTTTGAGGGTGTTGCAGCACAGGCACCGTTTTTTGTGACACCTATATACCCCATATTCATTTCTTGGGTCTTTGTTCTTATTGTTCCGTTTGTTTTGCTGTCTTAATTTACTTGGGGCTAAGATGGATTTCAAGGTTGGTGCTCTCCTAAAAGTGACATTCGGTGCTATTGGTATAGTTTCTTTCAGAATCTGATCGGTTTGTAGGATATGCCAGTGTCTCTTGAGTATGGATTTGATATGACCATGTGCATGATTATATGTGGTGATAAAATTTAGTCTAATTGGTTCTTTTTCAGTATCTGATGATTTATTTTTTGCAATTAGACATTCCTCTTGGGATAGTTGGTTTGCCTTATTGAATGCCTCCTTGATCAATTTATTAGGATATCCTTTTGCTTGGAACCGTTTTTTTAGAAGTGATGCTTGTTGATGGAATGTGCGTGTTTGAGTACAATTTTTCCGGATCCTTTTGAACTGGCTGAATGGAATATTTGTCTTCCATTTTTTGAAATGAGCGCTATTGAAGGAGAGGTAGCTATTGGCGTCTACTCTTTTAAAATATGTGGCGGTATGGATACTGGATTGGTCATGTGAAATTATGAGATCCAGATATTCGATTTTTTCTGATGATGATTGTGCAGTGAGAGTGAGTCCCCAAGGATTGCTGTTGATGTTTTCCAAGAATTCAGGAATATATTCTTGCGGTCCCTTCCAGACCGCAAGAATATATTCCTGAATTCTTGGAAAACATCAACAGCAATCCTTGGGGACTCACTCTCACTGCACAATCATCATCAGAAAAAATCGAATATCTGGATCTCATAATTTCACATGACCAATCCAGTATCCATACCGCCACATATTTTAAAAGAGTAGACGCCAATAGCTACCTCTCCTTCAATAGCGCTCATTTCAAAAAATGGAAGACAAATATTCCATTCAGCCAGTTCAAAAGGATCCGGAAAAATTGTACTCAAACACGCACATTCCACCAACAAGCATCACTTCTAAAAAAACGGTTCCAAGCAAAAGGATATCCTAATAAATTGATCAAGGAGGCATTCAATAAGGCAAACCAACTATCCCAAGAGGAATGTCTAATTGCAAAAAATAAATCATCAGATACTGAAAAAGAACCAATTAGACTAAATTTTATCACCACATATAATCATGCACATGGTCATATCAAATCCATACTCAAGAGACACTGGCATATCCTACAAACCGATCAGATTCTGAAAGAAACTATACCAATAGCACCGAATGTCACTTTTAGGAGAGCACCAACCTTGAAATCCATCTTAGCCCCAAGTAAATTAAGACAGCAAAACAAACGGAACAATAAGAACAAAGACCCAAGAAATGAATATGGGGTATATAGGTGTCACAAAAAACGGTGCCTGTGCTGCAACACCCTCAAAGCAGACATAAAAACACATACGAGCTTCACCTCCGGTGAAATATTCACCATAAAACACCGTTTGAACTGTTGTTCCAACTATGTAATCTATGTAATCGAATGCTGCTGTGGACAACAATATGTGGGCCGCACGACACAAGAATTACACCTTAGGTTAAATAACCATAGAACAAATATCAAGAAAGGATATACCCTACATAGTGTCTCCCGTCACTGTCGGGAAAAACACCCTCTGATCAAAAATCCGATCTGTATATATCCAATAGATCACATTGAAGATACTGTCCACAATAGATTCGAAGAACTATCCAAACGAGAGATGTTCTGGATATTCCGCCTTGGCACCTTAGTCCCAAGAGGTCTGAATGAAGCAGTGGAACTTATACGTTAACAACTTTAGGCTTATTCCATCCAATACATCCAACATCCACAGGGTCCACCACCACTATTTCCATAAGTATATTTACATCAAATCACCACCCAAATGACGCATTTCAATTTGTGTCCTCTACATCATTATTAATATTTTTTCATACATACACCTCAATATTTTTATTATTGCTTTTATCAAGTATCATATGTCCAATTTTAGAGTGTACCTCTATAGGTCACTCCCACATGTGTATGTTTTTATATATATAATTGTTATACATGGTTTTATACATGGTTTTATATATGTTCTTTTCCCTACCTATATGTTTGTATCCATGCATTATTGATTATTCTGCCAACTGTGATATTATATGTTCACCACCCATGAGAAAGACAGCGGAATACCGTGATCTCAATATACTATACACATAACTATGAGATCTCACCACAGTGTGACAATCACTACCAATCATTTTGCACCTATCCTACATCCATACACTCTCCATCCAAGGCATTTTTCCGCCTTGTACCTCCGTACCCATCTATAGACAGCCAAAAGCGCACGAACCAACAAATATTAACCACCAATTACTAAATAAATAGGCTGATACCAGCATTTTTCTGTGTATCCAATATACATTTGTCATTAACCAAAAAACATAATATGACAATAAGTATATATATAAATATAAACAAAAACCCTTTTCATTAACACGATTATATCAGAATAGCAAGCTTAACCATAAAGATTATTATTATCATAATGTACATATCGTCCCATACGATAGACACAATCTCATAGTATGCAGCAGCATAACGTTTAGTGTAAAAGAAATAAAATCTTTTTTACACACTAATACACCAGTAATCACCTGTTATCTTCATCAATTACAATTGATATACGAGATTCATCACACAGAAACATAATTTATGGAATGTTCTACTCACAATATTATATTATATTCCAATATGTTAGTAAAATATTTCCTAAATATTTCCTAGTATTCCCGCAGTCTACTGACATTTTTTCCTCAAGCGAACCAAATCGCAGTTTCCCACTTACCAACATATTGAGAACATCCTCTAAGCCGAACATGATACACCCAGCAGCTCTCTCTACATCCAACCACAAAGCTACACTCGGTACATTGTATACAAACAGCACGTTTTATGAATGAATACTCCCGTTCCCAGCCGGCACGTCACATCCGGCACCCAGGTGACGCACCACACCTGTCACAAACTCCTGCACTTTTTGAAGTACACACTGTATATTAAGACTGTCTGTACCCCTGTTATCTATGACCTGATGAAGCTAGGGACCCCTTGCGAAACGCGTCGTCTGAATAAAGCTTTTAAAACTTTCAAATCGCTCCCGTATCTTCCTCCTCCTCAACCCCCACCTGGGTTGGGAGCTGAACCATCTACGCATCCGGAGGCGCCCCAGAGAAGCATCGCCGTTTTTTCACCAGGACTGGATAAGCACCTTGCCGAGGTCATCCAGTATCCACACCACTATCCAACAAAAAATAAACACACACACACACAAAAAAAAATTGTCTTTTGTGCTCAAGTAAAGTTGGATGATTATTTGAGCTGGACACCTTGTACATCTTCTATTGTTTGTTTTGTTATATTAAAAATGAGCAATGCCACAAACTCCATATAAAACACATAAATGCATTTGTTTATATAGTTTTCCAGGAAATAACACTATGTGAAAATATCCAGCTGTACTTTTTTTCTATTCATAGGAATTTTGGAATTGGTTACCTCTGTTTATTCTTAGTCCAGATTACTAGAATAATAGGTACTAGAGTGGACTATCCAAATTTCTGGATTATTGCATACCTGTCACCGGGGACAAAAATGGTTCTATAAAACACAAATAAATTCCAAATACTGGGGAATCATTCTGGTAATCCTAACTCCTAAAATATTTCTTGAATAAATGTTTTATTTCTGTGCATCCCTATCCAAAATGTGCAAGTAAGTATAAAAAACAAAAAAGAAATAAGAAAAAAATTTACAATTTGTTTAAATGTGTTACGGTTTGATGTTATATGAAAAATGCCTATTTATGTGCTTAATGCAAGCTCACATTTTTGTATTGCATCTTTTATGGGTGCTATTCTTTGCTACTACATAAAAAAAGACCTCTGTTTGCATTAGCTCAGACAGGATTTGTTTGTCTTATTTTTTTTTTTTTTTTGCAAGATCTAATTTTTTTTATTTTACACTAGGACCAAATAAAAAATCTGTAAATTTGAAACATGTTGATGTCATTTACTGCTCTCGTTTTCCGATCTGTAAAAATCATCTTTACTTCTTTTCATCTTTACTGTATTTATATTTACTATATTAAATACAGAAAATGTTTAATTCAATGATTACTTTACATCTTAATCTTTTCTACTATGGCTCATATATACATACAGATATGTTTTTTTATTTGTATCTCGGAACAATTTGATGGGGCACAACTTGTAGAGGGCGAGTTTTGACCAATCACATTCGCTTTGTTATTCAGTGGTTAAAATAACACATTTTTGAAAATTAATGAGAATTCGGCTCAAATGTATTAGGTCTTTAAGACACTTTTTCTGCCTGGGGGTATGTTCACATGGCGAACTTTTTGGAATTTCGCAGAAATTCCGTTTAGCAAAGGTTGCTGAATGGAATTACGAAATTCTGCCAGAATTCTGTCGAAATTTCCACGGAATTGCTTCAGAATTTCTGTGTTCTCAGAGCACAAAATTCAGCCGAAATTCAAGCCCCATTGATTTCAATAGGATTCCCCCACCTAATTTTGCAAAATATAAAACTGACCTTATATTTTTTTTCAGAATGCCGAAAGCAGAATTTCCGCTGCTGGGGAAATTCTGCTTTCTAAATGGGACTGCGGAATCCCATTTAAATCAATAGATAGTAAATTAAGACGGGAATTTCCTGCGTAATTCTTTCACAGAATTCTGCACGTAATTCCGCCGTGTGAACATTCCCCTCTCTCTCTATAGATCCTTTTGTGAAGTGCATAGAAAAGAAAATGGGGCTTGAATTTGTAAAATGTAACCAATTTGTTATTTGCCATAATTTTGTCACCAGTGCCCCCATTTTTTCTATCTTCTGACCCTCTCATCTTTATGCTGTCTAAATTTTGAACAGGATTAGAAAAGTTTCTCCCCACTCTTTCTAATGATAGTGGGGGTCTCAGCATGGGCAGAGGAAAAGTTGACCAGTTACCCATAGCAACCAATCAGATCACTTTTTTATTTTTAAAAAAGGCTTCTAAAAAATAAAAAGTGATCTGATTGGTTGCTATAGGAATCTTGGTAACTTTTCCTCTGCACAGGTTTTGATAAATCTGCCCATTAAGTTTTGTTTGCTATTATAGGAGCAGTTATCACCATTAATCTTTTCTTGCTCCAATGTCTCCTTGTGTAAATAAGGATTCCTTCTGATAGTTAGGTCTAATTGGGGGCAAAACCTTCTTATGTAAACTTGCCCTACGTCTAGTTGTATCTCTTACGGATGGCAGGAAGTATGGGATCAAGCTGGATTGATGGTATTATGCTTTCTAAATCTTGATCTTCTTAGGACATAGTCGACTCCGTCTTTTGTCACACTTAGCATTTGCAGTTCATTGTCCTGTCATGCACGAGGGATAAGCATGGATGAAAAAGATGTGCTTGCATTTCATGTCTGAATAAAATGTGTCAGTATTCAGTTTTTTTCTATTTCAATACATTAAGTCCTGTTTACATAGAGCAATGACAATGGAAACACTTGTAAAAATGTTGTCAAAAGATGCGAAAATGACGTGAAAAAGTGATCTTCTCAAAGGAATAAGTCTATGGGGGAGATTTATCAAAACTTGTGTAGAGTGGTTGCCCAAAGGAACCAATCAGATCACTTCTTTCATTTTTCAAAGACCTTAAAAATGAAAGTAGCGATCTCATTGATTGCTATGGGAAACTGCACCTCCCTTCCTCTGCCCAGGTTTTGATAAATCTCCCCCTATATACTTAGAAGGGAATTACTTTCTCTTTGGTCTTCTCGAAGAGGTGATCTAGTGGAGAGGTTTACTGTATCATTTTAAAGGAACCATATGTGAATGGCGCAAGGAATGTGGTGATGCCAAAATTGGTTGTCTTAATCAGTTATGATTACAAATTTTAGTGAACCCAAATTTGTACCTGCATTCTATAGGTTTCCAGAACCATGACCAATATAACAGGGCTGCTACTTGGAGATCTCTAAAGTATAAATATTAGACATACGGGAGCTTCTAATGTGGTTTTACATTCGGACCATAGTCTGGTGAATGTTCTGAGGTTGAATCGTCCTCAACCTCAAAAATTTCTTGTGATGGCCCGATGGTTTTGATCGCAAATCTTTCTGATTCCAATAAATAAAATTACCATTTTGATTTTTGACCCAAATTGGAAATAGTGTGGTTATAATAACAAGAGATTAAAAATCTATTTTAAATACATTTTAAAAAAATTCAAAATCTCTGCATTACCTCTTCAGACTCCTCACATATTCAGATGCGATACCTTCAAGTCTATAGTTATCTTCACTAAGTATCAACTTTTCGTTCAATCACTCATATAGAACGAATGGTGTTACATCGGATCTTCCTGACCAATCAGGAATGGAATACCTAAAGTCTATCAAACAGAGATGGATTATGCATGGTGTGTGAATAATATTAGTTACTGTTTATGAAATTTTTCCTTTAATGAGCGACCATATGATTCCAGAAACTTTGTAGGCAGTGATTAACCAGACAAGTGGGTAGCAATCCACAGGGGAGGGGTGTCTATGCCCCCTCACCTGCCTGTCTGGTGCTCATAGAGAGGATGGAAGCACTCCGAGCGATGGCGGAGGAGGGGGGGGGGGGGGGGGATAATTAGCATTTTCAGTGGCAGCTGGCCGAGTGGAGAAATTGTGATTTCTTTTTAGTTCTAAAATGACACATTGTTCGTAGGGGCACAATTCTCCCCGCAGGAGAGCAGCAAAGAGTGTGCCAAGGTATTGTTGTGCAAATCGGAGGCTTTTTGTGCTTGAATTAGCCAAAGAAGGATTAAGGGAGATGCACTAATAGCAGGGATGAGGTCCTGGAGACTTTAGATATGCAAAGCAGCTTCCATCAAGAGGAGATGCAAAGCGCATCAGAGTGTAGTGGGTTACGTCTGTGGTTTGGCCGTGATGCATTTGTGTATATATTGGATTTGTTTTTGGGCCAATGACAAGTGCTGCATGGTCCAGGCCGTATATTGTACAATGAGTGAATGTCTTGTATAGCGGCCAATTGTGTGTTGTATAAACCTTTATCCCTCTCCACTGGGCTGATCAACAGCTTCTTTCAGCCGAGTCTTCAGACAAGACTGTATTGACATTCATTGTGCAGTGCTTGTAGGCCGCGGCGGGGCTGTATAAATACATTGTCATAATTATCCCATCTTGATAATAAAATGTGTTCAGCGGAGAACTGGCCCACCTGAGCTGAAGAATGGCTTTTAGTAAACATTGACCTTTCTGGGGAGGTATCCAGGCAAATGACATGATTACACCATAAAACTGACATTTACAAATGAGCTAATGTGTAATAAGATGAAGTTATGGTCTTCTGGTGAATAATATATTAGGGTTTGTCTCATATTTGGCTCCCTATCTCATGGAATTGCTATTTTTAGTAATGTCTTGGTACATTTATGTAGGGTCAGGTAAAGTATCCCTGTCATTATAAAAAATACAGGGACGTGTCAAAAGTTTTGATTGGTTGGGGTCTGAGTGTTTAGACCTCCACAATTTCTACATATAGCCGGGGGAAGCCTGTGGCTGAGTGCTTCACTCCATGTCTCGCTATAACATCATAAGTGTATGGGGCTCATCTTGTGTATTGAGATAGAGACTAAAGAGAACCAGGAAGTGAAGCACTCAGCTGTGTGCTTCTACTGAATATACCTAAAGATTGTAGTGGTCTGAGCAATCAGACCCTGACCGATCAAAACTTTTGACATTTTCCTGCATTTTTATTATTATTATTTTTAAATAATGACAGAGACACTTTAAACCTTTAGGCTTGGTTCATACACAATATTTTTTTTTATTAATATTTATGCCAAATCCAGCAGTGAAACTAATACAGAAAAAACTATTATGGAAACAATTGTACCTTTTTTGTGTATTGGACCCTCTCCTGGTTTTGGCTAAAAATACTAACTAATATAGTGTGGGTGAACCCAGCCTTAGGGTTATTGGCAACTATCAGAAATGTCCTATTGGTTTCCTGAAATGTGTCATGATAACTGATGGGCAAATAGTATTCAGGGTTCTCTTTAATGGCTACTTTTTTTTTTTTTTTTTAGCTTAAAGAGGACCGATGAGCCCTCTTGACATGCCTGTTTTGGTTGGAAAAATAAATATTTCTACTTTACAGAATCTTTTATCAGAACTCTAGGCAGTGCTGTTCCTCTGTTATCCCTCCCAGAAATGTATGAACTGACAATTTAATATTATAAAAATAAAGGAAGTGCAAGTATGTGGAATACAAGTATTTACTAAAACAGACATGTCAGTGGGATTGACTGATCTTCTTTAAGGTCTGTCTACAATATGGGGTTTTTGAACACTTGTGGAAGTCAAATCTGGTGGGCAAATCATTATTGGTAAAATAAGCTTTTTGGTCAGATACAGTATGTCTTGTTCACACGGACTGTATACTACTGTAGTTGTCAGGGAGGATGGATTCTTCACTACAGAACACATGTGGGGTCCTTTTAGTGATTGGATTTGGACCCATGGTCTTAAATTGACATGCTTATTACTGAGCCAACACATATGTTGTCCAAAAACAGACCTCTCCCTCTGCAAATGACTAAATGTAGCAATGTATGCATGATTACATCCAGCCTACCAAGGTGGCATAGCAGGGACCAACTAAGAGTAGAGCTACGCAGTGACTTTAGCTATAATGCAGGACACACAGGCAAATATCAGTGTCATGTCTCCCGAATCGTACTTCATTGTAGCTAATAAAAATAAATGAATCCTTGTGGCTACAAGCAAGTGTCCGTGACCATGACCAGAAATCCACCCTGGATGTTAGTGTGGTGAGGGTGTGATGGAGAGAAGATGTTATTACCCCAGGAGCAGATGGCATTAACCCCTTATGTTCATAATGCCAGGGTGTGGTTTTACCTCTACACCACCGGGAGGTATGGCCGCTGGATCCTGGGCCAGGCATGGGGCAAATAATGACTCCGACGCCAAGTTACGGAACAACAACAGCTTTACTGAGGCAGACAGATGGAATAGTCTTTACAGTTCAGTTAGGCCCAAGGAAGTGACCAGTGACTTTGGAGACTTGCAGGCTTGCTGGAACTTGGCGTGTACTTGGATTTTTTAAAAATTTATTATAAACTTTGTTTATGTAAATTCCCTTACATCAAAATCCACAAGTACAAAAATGATTGAGCAATGAACAATTTCCAAAAGAAAACACTATGGTTCATATTAACTGAGGATCTCTTAACATTTTTGAAAACTTCCTCCTATTCCTCCTCATTTATTACCCCTATGTCCTCCTCCCATTTCTTTTTACATTTTAACTTCTGGGTATTCCCATTACTATTCACCATCTTTCTGTATACTATCCCCAACAAATTCTTCACCTGTTTGACCCTTAACACCCATCAAAAACTCTATTATTTCCTGTGTTTCAATTTTCCACCTTTGATTCTCCTTAACCGTACACCATGCTTCTTTAACTTGAATATAACCCAAACTCATTACATATTTGTGTCCACTCCTTCAATTTCCCTGCTTTGAATAAGTGATGTACTCTATCAATACCCTTTTCTTTCCAATTTATAAATTTCGTGATTTTCTAAAATTCTTTCAGGCTAGGTTTCCACTTGTTTTTTTTTCTGGCAGTTTTTGGAAAACTGCCTCTGCAGTTCTTGACCAAAATCAGAAGTGGATCCATAAGGGAGAAGAAGTGTAAGTCCTTCCTTTAAATTCCCTATTCCTTTTGAATACACTTCTGGCTTTGGCTCAAATACTGCAGTGGCAGTTTTCCAAAAACTGCCAGAAAAAAAAAAACAAGTGGAAACTTAGCCTCATATATATATTACCCCAAATTGGTGTAAACTCAAAACTCCCTTTAATCCCCAGAATTCTTCTAAAAATTTTGCACCAACTATCCAAATATTCAGTGCTTGTATACTCTCTACATTCTTTTCTATACTCTTTTTCCCCTAATCTCCCACTCTCTAACACTGTCCAAATATATTTCCCTTTAATTCCTTTCTCTTTAAGAATCTCCATCAAAAATTCTCCTTCTTGTGCAATGTATATTACTAATGTTATAACATAATAATAATAATAATAAAAAAATTGGGAACACCCAGACCCCCTCTCTCCATTGACGGGTTTGGATAACAACTCTTCAGCCAAATTTTTTTCCCACCCCATATGAATTCATTTATCTTCCTATCTATCTCCTCAAAAAATTTATTTCTGATCCGGTTTGGTGTCACCCTAAAATAATGCAACACCATTGGTAATAATATAGTTTTTACCAGGACGATCTTTTGTTTAGTCCATATCTGACACTTATTTATGATTTTTTCCTTTAGTGGGCAGGTGTTCAATTTTTCGAATTCTTGAATATTATTTGATACCAAAACTCCAGGATATTCAAAATTATTTGTTCAACTTCAATATATTAATATTACCAATTGGTTCTTCTATGGCTTTATCCAGTTGAAGAAGTGCTGATTTCTTCCAATTAATTCTGAACCAAGATTTCTTTCCATATTCTTCTACTTCCCCCATTACTCCTGTAATACTGCTTTCTGGGTTACGCACAAACAAAACCACATCGTCCGCGTATAGGAGGATTTTTTCCTCATGCCCCTTAACGCCAAACCCTTCACCCCTAGAGGTGGTACGCATATTTAAAGCCATCGGCTCCACAAACAAGGCAAAAAGTAGGGGTGACAATGAGCACCCCTGCTCTGTGCCTCAACTAAGTTTAAAACTAGAAGACAATTCCCTGTTGATTTGGATCCTAGCTGTGGGTTCACTATAGATTGTACGCACTCCCCTTATGAAATTTTCCCCCAAACCAAACTCCTGCAATGCCTTGAACAGGAAGCCCCATTCCACCCTGTCAAAAGCCTTATTGGCATCAAGAGAAGTGGACTTGGGGACTCACTGGGACTTGTAGTGGACTTGGATTAATTGCTGCAGACCCACGCTGAATTTAGACAGACTTATCTTGACTGGCTTGACTAGGAATGACTAGACTTCACCCACTGTGTAGCTTACCAGGTTTTGATGTTCACCTGTGGGGCACTTGGTTAGTGGAAGCATGGCTGCGTGGTAGGCCTTGGGTCTCCTCAGGACACCAGACACTCTCGGGTCTTGACTTCACTGCACTCAGCACAGAACTAAACTCAGAACAGAACTAGCTAGCACCTCCGAGGGTTTATATGGGGGAGACTTTGGAGGGGTCCTATAGGTCACCCACTTGTCATCTGGTCACTGACACCTTCCCTGGTTACAAGACTTAGCAACAACATTTAAAGGTACATAACATTATACATACATTGCAATAGATAAAACAAGGCACTTGTTAACCATATACAGTGGGGATCAAAAGTTTGGGCACCCTAGGTAAAAATTTGTACTAATGTGCAGAAAGAAGCCAAGGAAAGATGGAAAAATCTACAAAAGGCATCAAATTACAGATAAGACTTTCTTATAATATGTCAATAAAAGTTAGATTTTATTTCCATCATTTACACTTTCAAAATAACAGAAAACAAAAAAATGGTGTCTGCAAAAGTTTGGGCACCCTGCAGAGTTAATATCTTGTACTGCCTCCTTTGTCAATTCTTTGAGATTTCTGGGCTGTCTGTTACGCACTGCTCTTTTAAGGTCTATCCATAGATTTTCAATTATGTTGAGGTCAGGAGATTGTGAAGGGCATGGCAAAACCTTCAGTTTACGCCTCTTGATGTAATCCCCCGCGGATTTCGAGGTGTGTTTAGGATCATTATCCATTTGTAGAAGCCATCCTCTCTTTAACTTCAGCTTTTTCACAGATGGCATCTAGTTAGCATCCAAAATTTTCTGAAATATTATTGAATCCATTTTTCCTTCTACTCTTGAGATGTTCCCTGTGCCACTGGCTGCAATACAACCCCAAAGCATGATTGATTCACCCCCATGCTTAACAGTTGGACAGAGGTTCTTTTCATTAAATTCTGTTCCCCTTCTTCTCCAAATGTACCTTTGCTCATTCCAGCCAAAAAGTTCAATTTTAACCTCTCCGGTCCACAGAACTTGTTTCCAAAATGCATCAGGCTTGTCTATATGTCCATTTGAAAAGTTCAAATGCTGATTTTTGTCGTGAGGACCTAGAAGAGGTATCTCTTTATAGTGGAATAGTGTACCACAACTCCAGTGTCTGCCAGATCTTTCTGGAGGGATTGTGCATTCAAACGTGGGTTTTGAATTGTTTTTCTCACAATCCTGCAAGCTGTTCTGTCTGAAATTTTTCTTGGTCTTCCAGATCTTGCTTTAACTTCCACTGTTCCTAATGACTGCCATTTCTTAATTACATTCCGAACAGAGGATATTGACATCTGAAAACATTTTGCTATCTTCTCATATCCTTCTCCAGCTTTGTGAGCGTCAACTATTTTAAGTTTCAGATTTCTAGACAACTGCTTAGAAGAACCCATGGTGCTGATTGTTGGGGCAAGGTCAGAAGAGTCTGGGTATTTAAAACCTTTGAGATTGACATCACCTGGTCTTCCCAGATAATGATTGAGAACAATCCATGACACTGGCAGGTCTCAGCTTTGCAAAGGAGGCAGTGCATGCTATAAATTCTGCAGTGTGCCATTTTTTTGTTTTCTGTTACTTTGAAAGTGTAAATGATGGAAGTAAAATCTAACTTTTGTTGACATATTATAAGAATGTCTAATCTGTAATTTGATGCCTTTTGGAGATTTTTCCATCTTTCCTTGGCTTCTTTATGCACATTAATACAAATTTTTACCTGGGGTGCCCAAACTTTTGATCCCCACTGTATGTATAAAGGACCTTTGAGTTAGTCACATGATAATGTGTTCACATGATGTGTTTGTTACCCAGGGAGCACAGCTAACCCCACTGTATACTACTAGGCTTAAGGGGGACTCAGGGGACGCTGCAATAGAGTCTGCCAGACAGGACAGCAAGGGTACAGGAGTACAACTCCTCTACTGGGCCACCACAAACTCCCCCTCTTAACAACAACCGTCCTCGGCCCCCATTCTTGGAGGGCAGGTGAATATAAAGTGGCCACTGAGGCCATGAAACAACAAAACAGTTCCTGGGGCATTGCATCAATGTTCTTCACAGGGCTGATGAACTGAGGAAGAGTCCATGTGGCATTGTGAATAACGTCCATACATGTTCAGTCTTTTGAGGTTGTTAACAGGGATGAACTTGAATAAGGTTTCCGTTGAGGTATTTTGACCTCATAACTGCTTGGTGGTATGAAGTGAATTTGGATCGGGCTTCCTGAGGCTCTCTACCCGGATGCCTGTGCTAATGGGGCCTTTCGGCTTTAGCTACTTCTCCCCATAACATTGGACTAGCAATACATGAGAACGTTACATATATACACAATAGCTCTGTCACTTTATGTACTACTTATGACTTTCAGGAGAACTCTCTGGCCACAAGAGAACCCTGTGCCCAGTGGACAGGAAACAATAGAAATTAGACATTAAATGACTATTATGGACTGGATACATTGACTAGTTAGCTACAGTCCTGACTAAACATGTGAGATTAGGTAGATACATAATAGATGCTATGTACATCATCGACTAGCTGTACATGAAATGACATTAGAAATAATTATTCTATACTGACTAGACATTTATGTGCTGTAAACTGATAACTTTTATACCCAAAGGTACTTTTACTCTCTATAGCTAGCAGGTAATTGGCCATTTGTGGACTGTTGGGATCTGGGCACCACCACCTCTGAAGAATCAGGAACTGACGGGACTTCCGGAATCTCAGCAGGCTCTTCTTCAGCAATCACAGGAGCTGGAACTTGTTCAGGAGTTACTGGAATTGGGACCGCTGGAACATGAACTGGAGAGGTTTGGGCTATTGCTGACAAACTGGGAGCAGATACATAAGCTGGAGCCAACGGAGATAGAACAGGAGCTGGAGGCAAACAACGCTGGAGGCAAACAAATGAATGCTGGCTGACTTGGGGAGAACATAGGGAAATCCATGGATGGATGGATGCCTTTGCCAGGAACATACTCCCTCACAGGTCTGACATCTGAAGGAGGTGGTGATGGGAGTACTGGTAGATCTTCCTTTAGGTAGATCTTGATACGGTTTCGGTGGGCGACTTGCGGCTCATACCCAGGTTTCTGAACTTCATACACATCCGACTCGGGATAGGGTATAGCAGTCACTGTGTAGGGCTCTGTTTCCCAGATGGAATCCAATTTGTCTGTTCTCGGGAACTTTCGTAGCCTGACTTTGTCGCCCACCTGGAGTGGTCTGGCCGTGGCATGGCGGCTGTAATCATCTTGTTGTCTTTGTTGGGCCTCACCCATCTTCGTACAGACAATCTTTTTGGCCTCTTGAATCCGCCTTTGATGATCAGAAACCCACTCAAGGGGTGCCTGAGGGGAATTGTTGATCGGGGCTTGCAACCTGAATGTCCGATCTTTAGGCAGTTGCCCGTGTCGTCCTATCATAGAGTAGAAGGGAGTGTACCCGGTGGAACAGTGCACGGTATTGTTATAAATCTCCAGCAACTCGGGTAGCAACCCTGGCCATTCCTCTTGTCGTGACACAGAGGCTGCTTGCAGCATATGAATGACGACTTGATTGGTCAGCTCACAGAGCCTATTTCCTTGAGGGTGATAAGTGGTGGTTTGGAGTTTCTTGCAGTCGGGAAATTGACAAAGTTCTTGGAAGAGTTGAGCCTCATAGGCCATTCCACGGTCAATTAAGACAGATTCAGGACATCCAAGGGCTTGCACCCACTTAGAGTAGAACACCAGGGCCGTTGTCTTGGCTGTGAGATCTTTGACGGATACAACGACAACCCACTTGGAGTAATGATCCACCATGGTGAGAGCATAAGTGTACCTAGACCGGGTAAGAGACAACTTCACATGGTCTAGGGCAACCAACTGATTGGGTCTGTCATTCTGGATGGAATGGAGGGGTGCTCTTGTGTCCTTGCGCACATTCTTGGTGATGTTACAGACAGAACATTCACTGCACCATTTCTCAATGTCACGCCGCATTCCAATCCAGTAGAATCTTTGCCTGACAGTGGCTTTGGTCTTGTGGACTCCAAAGTGTCCTCTGTCGCCACAGATGTTTCAACTCGTAGTCACAAAGGGCCCGGCCTAGATGGATTGGTACCTCTTTAGCCAGAAGGTAGTCCAACACATCCCACATAACTCGACTTTGATCTTGGAGAGTCTTCCAGGTATATAGGTTTTCTTTAACCTTTTCGGCCCTGGGTTCAGCATTCATGAGGGTGGTCACAACATTCTGGTTCACAAATCGTTGGTAAAATGGGGGCATCTCCACATCTTCCCACACATCTTTGACAGATGGTTATTTGCCGGGGGTCATCCGAGACAGTACGTTTGACTTGCCACTTCTGTACTTGATGGCAAAGCTGTAATTAGCTAATCTTGAAGCCAATCGCAGTTCAAGGGCAACCTACTTGGCAGTGTTCAGGTGGGCCAACGGGTTATTATCCGAGTAGACAGTAAATGGCGTTGCAGCCAAATAATCTTGAATTTATCTGTCACGGCCCATACCAGGGCGAGAAGTTGCAGTTTGAACGAACTGTAGTTGGCATCGTTCTTCTCTGCTCCTCGCAGGTTACGACTGGCATAGGCAATCACTCTCTCTTGTCCATCTTGAACTTGGGACAGGACAACTCCCAGACCTTCAAAGCTGGCAACAGTATATAGCCTGAACCGCTGACTGGAGTCTGGATGCACCAATATGGGTGGTTCTGTCAGCAGACATTTAAGAGCTCAGAACGCTGTCTCTTGCTCTTTGGCCCATTCAATAGGTAGCCTTCCATTGTAATTCTCCTTCGCTTGTACCCCTTAGGAGAGCTGTGAGGGGTTCTGTAATTTGGGCATGAAACAACGGTTATAGCCGGCGAATCCTGACATGCTTCACCGTACGCGGGGTAGGCCAGTTCATGACAGCATCCACCTTTTCAGGATTTGGCTGAACTCCCTCTGCATTGACAACAAGGCCGAGGTGATGGACCTGGGGTTTGAGCAAGTTACATTTTGATGGTTTGATCTTCAGCCCGTGTTTGATCAGAACTTGAAAGATGTCTGACAGATGACTAAGGTGTTCCTGGTTGGACTTGGAATTGTAAGGATACGGTGCTGGATCTTGGAAGTTTTTCCAAAGTCTGTGGGGTGTTTGCTGACAGCTTCATGATACCTTTTGGCAACATTGACAACTCCATTAATCTGGTCCCGGACGGGTAGTGCCCACCAGAGCTCTGGGGGATTAGTACTGGATCTACCGGTAACTTGAGCCGCATGCTGACAGGCCTCTAGATGCTCTGTCACGATGTCCTTCAACTCTAGGAGTTATAACTGAGCCACTGGAGTGTATTTGGGTAAGACAGTAGCTTATCAAACAGGTTCACTAACTGTACTGGGACTCTTCCATTGGAGACAGTGACGAGGCTCCTCGCCGACCCGATATCTTGAACTCGCACTCTGCAGATCTCGCCTTGCTTGTTGGCAAACTTCTGTTACGCTTGAAGGACTTTCAGGTGGTGCTGCACAGCCTGCTGGTCTGAAGGGGACATATGAGGGAGAGGCATACAAGGCATCTAGAGCAGTGGTTCTTAACCTTGTTGGAGGTACTGAATCCCACTAGTTTCATATGCGCATTCACCGAACCCCATCTTAATTGGAAAAATAAAATATGATTTTTTCAAATTCAAAACATAGAAGGTATATATTTAAGTATATACATAGGTGCACAATATGAACAAAACCATTAAAGAACAAAACCATTAAGACACATTAGGCGCAGGCAGTGTTCCCCCACACATTAGGCGCAGGCAGTGTTCCCCCACACATTAGGCTGAGGCAGTGCTCCCCCACACATTAGGCACAGGCAGTGTTGCCCCACACATTAGGCGCAGGCAGTGTTCCCCCACATTAGGCAGACAGTGTTCCCCCACACATTAGGCAGACAGTGTTCCACCACATTAGGCAGACAGAGTTCCCCCCTATTAGGCAGGCAGTGTTCCCCCACATTAGGCAGACAGAGTTCCCCCACATTAGGCAGGCAGAGTTCCCCCACATTAGGCAGACAGTGTTCCCCCACACATTAGGCAGGCAGTGTCCCCCCCACATTAGGCAGACAGTGTTCCCCCACATTAGGCAGACAGAGTTTCCCCCCTATTAGGCAGGCAGTGTTCCCCCACATTAGGCAGACAGAGTTCCCCCACATTAGGCAGACAAAGTTCCCCCACATTATGCAGACAGAGTTCCCCCACATTAGGCAGGCAGTGTTCCCCCACATTAGGCAGACAGAGTTCCCCCACATTAGGCAGGCAGAGTTCCCCCACATTAGGCAGACAGTGTTCCCCCACCCATTAGGCAGACAGTGTTCCCCCACATTAGGCCGAGTTCCCCCACATTAGGCAGGCAGAGTTCCCCCACATTAGGCAGGCAGTGTTCCCCCACATTAGGCAGGCAGTGTTCCCCCACACATTAGGCGCAGGCAGTGTTCCCCTACATTAGGCAGGCAGTGTTCCCCCACATTAGGCAGGCAGTGTTCCCCCACATTAGGCAGACAGAGTTCCCCCACATTAGGCAGGCAGTGTTTCCCCACATTAGGCAGGCAGTGTCCCCCACATTAGGCAGGCAGTGTTCTCCCACATTAGGCAGGCAGTGTTCCCCCACATTAGGCAGGCAGTGTTCCCCCACATTAGATAGGCAGTGTTCCCCCACATTAGGTAGGCAGTGTTCCACCCCATTATATAGGCAGTGTTCCCCCACAGACATACAGCCTCCAGCCATATACAGTGTATGGCTGAAGGCTGTATGCCTGTGTACTGCCCACTTCAGTGCTATGACCACCGCTCCAGCTATAGCAGTAGGTCTCAGGACCGGTGGTCGGAGCACCGAAGATGACGTGCAGCTGGTCACTTACCAAGCTGGCCAGAGCGCGTCTTCCTCCTTCTCTATCCTCTGGTCCTCGGCGCCTTCGTTTCTATGGGCGCACACACGGGACGTCAGTGACGTCCCGGCGTGCGCTATGTCCCGGCGGCTCCTGCATTTTTAAAGTTAACGCGGGGCCGCAGGGAGTTAATAGTAATGGGGGGAATTGCCCCGTCGCTACAGGACGGGCAAACACTGTCTCTGCTCGGGGCCCCGGGCCAGCTCAGGGCCCCAAGCAATTGCTTGGTTTGCCTGTCCTGTTGTGACCTCCCCCACCGAACCCCCGAGACTGACTCACCGAACCCCTGGGGTTTGATTGAACCCAGGTTAAGAACCACTGATCTAGAATTTCAGTAAAACAATTCTTCATGATCTTCATCCCCAATATAAATTCAGCAGACCCCTTATCTGTCACATTGGTTACAATCACTCCCTGTCCTTTAACCCCATGGGGACCAAGCCCATTTTGACCTTAAAGGGGTATTCCAGGCAAAACCTTTTTTTTATATATATCAACTGGCTCCGGAAAGTTGAAAAAATCTCCCAAAATTAAATTACTTCAATTAAAAAAAATCTTAATCCTTCCAATAGTTATTAGCTTCTGAAGTTTTCTGTCTAACTGTTCAATGATGATGTCACGTTCCGGGAGCTGTGCATGATGGGAGAATATCCCCATAGGAACTGCACAGCTCCCGGGACGTGAGTCATCAGAGAGCAGTTAGACAGAAAACAACAACTCAACTTCAGAAGCTAATAACTATTGGAAGGATTAAGATTTTTTTTAATTGAAGTAATTTAATTTTGGCCTGGAATACACCTTTAAGGACCAGAGCATTTTTTGCAACTCTGACCACTGTCACTTTAACCAATAATAACTCTGGGATGCTTGTACTAATGAATTTGATTGGGAGATTTTTTCATGACATATTCTACTTTATGTTAGTGGTAAATTTTCGTCGATACTTGCATCATTTTTTGGTGAGAAATTCCCAAATTTTATGAAAAATTTGAAAATTTAGCTTTTTATAACTTTGAAGTTCTCTGCTTGTAAGGAAAATGGATATTCCAAATAAATTACATATTGATTGACATATTCAATATGTCTACTTTATGTTGACATCATAAAGTTGACATGTTTTAACTTTTTTTTAGACATCAGAGGGCTTCAAAGTATAGCAGCAATTTTCCAATTTTTCAAGTAAATTTCAAAATCTGAATTTTTCAGGGATTAGTTCAGTTTTGAAGTGAATTTGAGGGTCTTTTTGTTAGAAATACCCCATAATGGTCCCAATTATTCGACATATTCAAAATGACATTTAGTAAGTTTGTTAACCCTTTAGGTGTTTCACAGGAATAGCAGCAAAGTGGAGGCGAAAATTCAAAATCTTCATTTTTTTACACTAACATGTTTTTGTAGACCAATCTTTTTTATTTTTACAAGGGGTAAAATGAGAAAAAGCCTTGAGTAAGGAAATACCTCATATGTGGATGTAAAGTGCTCTGTGGGTGCACTAGAGGGCTCAGAAGGGAAGGAGCGACAATGGGATTTTGGAGAGCGAATTTTGCTGAAATGGTTTTTGCGGGGCATGTCTCATTTAGGAAGCCCCCATGGTGCCAGAACAGTGAAAAACACCCCACATGGCCCACTACTTGGGAAACTACACCCCTTAAGGAACATAACAAGGGGTATAATGAGCCTTGACACCCCACAGGTGTTTGACAACTTTGCGTTGAAGTTGGACGTGAAAATTAAAATTATTTTTTTTACTAAAACGATGATGTTACCCCAAATTTTTCATTTTTACAAGTGATAATAGGTGAAAATGTCTCCCAAAATTTCTAACCCCATTTCTCTTGAGTAAGGAAATATCTAATAGGTGGATGTAAAGTGCTCTGTGGGTGCACTAGAGGACTCAAAAGGGAAGGAGCGACAATGGAATTTTGGAGAGAGTATTTGGTTGGTTTGGGGCCATGTGTGTTTACAAAGCCCCCATGGTACCAGAACAGTGGACCCCCCCACATGTGACCCCATTTCGGAAACTACACCCCTCACGAAACATAACAAGGGGTGCAGTGAGCATTTACACCCCACTGGCGTTTGACAGATCTTTGTAACAGTGGGCTGTGCAAATGAAAAATTACACTTTTCATTTTCACAGACCAGTTTTCCAAAAATCTGTCAGTCACCTGTGGGATGTAAATGCTCATTGCACCCCTTGTTACATTTTGTGAGGGGTGTAGTTTCCGAAAAGGGGTCACATGTGGGTATTTTTTTTTTTTTTGCGTTTATGTCAGAACCGCTGTAACCAGCAGCCACCCCTGTGCAAATCACCAATCTCCTGCATTAAAGTGTCTCTACATACTGCAAGTCCCAGCAAGCCTGCAAAGTCCCCCTGTGTCACTGGTCACCTCCTTGGGATATTGGCTGTACTGCATAGACTGTATCACCTGTCTACCTTCAGTAAAGCTACTGTTGTCCATAACTTGGCATTGGTGTCTTCATTGCCCCCATGTCTAGCCCAGGACCAGCGGTATTACCTTTGGGTGGTTAAGGCTAAACCATGTCCTGGCATCACGACAAGAAGGGGTTAATAATCTCTTCCTCCCAGGGTTACAACATCTGCCCTACATTACACCCCAGCACGCTCCTGTACTGGGCGACCACATTAGGTTGAGGCCACTTTAAGGTCAAAATGCAACCCCATTTACTTACATTAGCGGGGAAGCAGCATGATTCAGGGAGCGTTACCCTGCAATCTTTTGCCAAACAACCGGTGTTGCAGACAAAGTCGCCATGCAGCCCTAGTCTAAACATAGAGAAATAAAACTGGATATAAAACAACTATGTGGACAATAACCATGGTACATTGACAGCCACCTCAATCATTATACCCTAACACACAACACTGACCCCAGTTTGGCCAATTTGGAAATCACATTTGCATTTAAAAACAACAGCTAACAAATGTTTGGGGAAAGATGGATCGGTCTCCTTAGGTTTTCATCCATTCATTCGAAACTATAAGTTGGTTTGGAACTTTTTGGCAGAGGATGAATACAGCTGAACAGGCACACAATACTTTGTAAGTAAGCTGTTAAGTATATGGCAGGGATTCCCAGTGCAGGTCAAAATGGATTGTGAATTTCCTGAATATTGCACAGGTGCTATAGTTGGCATGAATGCCTTTAAAACTTCCACAGGTGCTCACTCTATGGGATATTCTTAAAGAAGGACCCATTGTGGGTACTTGAGGACTGCAGGTGCATACACTGGTATAGGGAACCATAGTAAGGCTTTAGCTGAAGGAAGGTTTGAACAACACATTGTTCACATGCTGGAAACTTTCCTGAAATGGTTGTGGTTAGTTCATCTCGCGTTTTGGAACATATATGAACGGGCAATTTTTATTTGTTTATTATTTTTGCGTGTGCAAAACTTCCGTAGTCATAGGACTGTCTTTCTCCACAAATACTCAATAATATGGAATATTTAGATACAAGTGTATATGAGTTATTAAATTACCAATATAGTACAAAACTAGGCAGGAAAAGCAAACACCCTTTTTTGGTTAAATAAATAAATAAATAACATTTTATATGTAAATTGTTATTTTAATTTTGGAATGTTTTCGTTGACATAAAAAGAGCGAGGTAATCTCTCATTAATCTTCTACATTTATTTATTAGCACAGACCTGAATCGTACAGCCTGTCCTGGAAGGGTTAAGTGAGGCGTGAAGACTGTGGCTGTATCCATAGCAGATGATGATGGTAGAGTGAGCCAAGACAGAACACGAACAAAATTGGATTAGGGCTATTTAAGAAAAGAGAAATGAGAAAAATAAAGAGAATGTTTCTTCCACGCTTCTTGCTTTGGTCCTGTCTGTCTGAGCTGTTGAGCTCACCCTCAATGGATATTTGCATCTGTTCAAAGGGGCACAGGACAGCAGTCCTAATCCAAGCAAGGGGGGAAGAGTAATGACACTGACACGCTTCCCCACCAGCCTCTTTTGTAAACCTCTTCTTTTCTCTCCAGGTCCCGGACAAAACACTCACTCTAATGAAAAACAGACAGCAACTTAAAAAACTTTTAATTTTCTTGTAAGTGAGGTGTTGCACCAGAGACAAGCATATTTGAACCTTTTTTCCCCCTCTCTGGCCCAGAAATGTCTGGCTGTGCAGTTTGCTTTTTCTCCAGATGGGCTGAAACTAGTGATGAGCGGCAGGGGCCATATTCGAATTTGCGATATTTTGCGAATATATGGACGAATATTCGTCCTATGTTTGCAAAATTCACATATTCCCTATGTTGGTTTTTTTTCCATGCAAAAATTTGCATGAAATTTGCATAGTGCGCATGCACGATTACCGTATTTTTCGTCCTATAGGACGCACCGGCGTATAAGACGCACCCAATTTTTAGGGGCAAAATCTAAAAAAATAAAGATTTTGAACCCAATAGTGGTCTTCAACCTGCAGACCTACAGATGTTGCAAAACTACAACTCCCAGCATGCCCGGACAGCCGTTGGCTGTCCGGGCATGCTGGGAGTTGTAGTTTTGCAACATCTGGAGGTCCGCAGGTTGAAGACCACTGCAGGAGGAGATAATACTCACGTGTCCCCGCTGCTCCGGACCCGTCACCGCTGCCCTGGATGTCGCTCCATCGCTGTCGCTGTGTCCCCGTCGCTCCGGAACGTCTCTGCTGCCGGCCAGGTATCCTCGCTCTCCGTCGCCGCCATCACGTCGTTACGCACGCCGACGCACGAACACGACGACGTGATGACGAGGAAGGAGAGCGCCGGCATACAGGGGATCCCTGAACGGAGAAGACACCGAGGAGGCAGGTAAGGTCCCCCCTGGTGTCCTGTAAGCACTAACCCGGCTATTCAGTCGGGCTGTTCGGGACCGCCGCGGTGAAATCGCAGCGGTCCCGAACAGCCCGACTGAACAGCCGGGTTAGTGTCACTTTCCCTTCAGACGCGGCGGTCAGCTTTGATCGCCGCGTCTGAAGGGTTAATACAGGGCATCACCGCGATCGGTGATGTGCTGTATTAGCCGCGGGTCCCGGCCGTTGATGGCCACAGGGACCGCCGCAATAGGGGTGTATTCGCCGTATAAGACGCACCGAATTTTCCCCCCAGTTTTGGGGAAGAAAAAGTGCGTCTTATACGGCAAAAAATACGGTATATCTTTCTCCTAAAAGAAGGGAGGGATCAGTGTCCTCTGACTGGAAGTGCCGATATCTGTGAATATTTGCATAAATTTGCATATTTGCTAAGGAAAAACAAACAAACAAACAAATATTCGTCATTACGAATATAGATCACTATATTTTATATTTATATATATTGCGAAATGCCGATATTTGCAGCAAAAATTCGCATTTCGAATATTGGTGCTCAACACTAGCTGAAAGTTGAGTCGTCCACAAAGGTTTACAGGCCAGAGCTATTGAGCTGTGGAGATACTAAAATAATACGGAATTAGTTCTGCAATCTTGGGGTAAGATTATGGGTGAGGATGATGTCACCTAAGAAAAAAAGACGCTGCCCTCATAGACACCACATTCTGGAGGAAGGCTTTTGTAGGGTTCTATTTCTTCTTGGTAGGTAGTAGTCCTTGCCCCAACCTCAGGTGGTACCCAAAAAAAGAAAGTCAAGTCTTCTGTGTTATATAATAATTATTATTTTTTTTTATTCTAAGATCTCAACAAGAACAATTGTACATATTGCATCTTCCTAACATTTTATCTTCATGACTCTGGTTTATTTGCATTTGTCCTTAAGGCAAAAAACAAGATAAAAAAAAGAACCATATCCAAGGAAGACACATAAATCTCTGAGCTAACGCGAAGCCTGTGGGTCCCATCCAGACAAAGATAGCAGCAGGCTTTCGAAACGCTGTGTCTATTCAAGTAAAAATAAATAATTGTTTATTATATTAACCCTTCTATCTGTTCTGCCTCTGTAACATCCTTTGCTTCTTAATTCTACTGGATTATTTCTTCAATACTGCTCCTAGACTGGACCGCGAGTTGGATTTAAGCAGCTGCCAGACTATTATATATTTGGATGTGCATATTGGTATTGCGTCCAGAGAGCAACATATAAAGGTGAGCATAATACAACAGATCTGATACCCTTGTGTTAAGAAGTTAAACAGTACATGTAATGCATCTGTCTGTTCCTCCTTTTTCCGGCACCTTTAGTTCACCAGTATAACTTTACACCCAACCAACTACGTGACATGTGTAATACTGTTAATACTGGTGCCTTCTTATGTGGGGAAAGAAACCCTATGGCACCAGGGTCTGAGTGCAACTTCAATCTTTGCATCCTATATGGCTGCCCAGAGCTGATCTCTTGTGCTTTTTTATATTTAACTAGCTGAGTACCCGGCGTTGCCCGGTTTTTCCTTCCTAATCCTTGTTGTGGAGGAAAATCAACAGAGGAAGCTTTTTACTTCATATCTCGTCCTCATATATTGTTGTCATATCCCAACCCCATATCCCGTCCTCATACCCCGACCTCCTATCCCAACCTCCTATCCTGTCCTCCTATACCGTCCTCCTATCCCGACCTCCTATCCCGTCCTCATATAATGTCTTCCTATCTCGACCTGCTTTCTCGACCTACTTTCTCGCCTTCCTATCTCGACCTCCTATCTTGTCCTCCTATCTTTTCCTCCAATCCCGTCCTCCTATCTCAACCTCCTATCCTGACCTCATATCCCTCCCTCCTATCTCGACCTCCTGTTGACCTCCTATCCCAACCTCCTATCCTGACCTCCTATCTTGACCTCCTATCTTGACCTCCTATCCCGACCTCCTATCCCGTCCTCCTATCCCGACCTCCTATCCCGTCCTCCTATCTCGACCTCCTATCTCAACCTCCTATCTCGACCTCCTATCCCGACCTCCCATCCCGTCCTCATATCCCAACCTGTAATATGTGTACCAGGTATTGAAATATCTCCAGCCGTACAGAAGTTATGTGGGAACATACATTTCTCATTGATTTGCATGGGACCAAGTATTATCGAAATATCTCCAGCCGTTTGGAAGTTATACAGTAACATATATTTCCCACTTGTATGGGACTTTAAATAAAAACCCTGACCCTGGCCAATGGGGGTGAGTAAGGATTAAATCATCTATCCTATGTTTGTTGTTGACATACCAGTAACATGTGTGCCAAGTTTCATGTTAATATCTTTAGCCGTTTGGACGTGAATTTGGAACTCACACACACACATTGAGTTTTATATATATATATATATATATATATACATATATATATATATATATATATGTTTAGATATTTATATGACTATTGTGGTCTCCTACATAGATGGAATATACCATAATCACTAACAACCACCATTACATTGCACATGGACATGCCGAGCTTTGCACTAATCTGAAATGTTATGTAGAGTTCCAACTGGTGTCATCATCAGTTAAGGAAGATGCATCTACCAATGATCAAAGTCTCAATGGGTGACTGCAATGTATCCTTAATGTTTCCTTGTAGGTAAAAACTATCATAATCCACTGAATGTGTGTAAGAATGCCCATACATCTAAGACCAAAGTTGGCCCAATCGGCCAGCCTCAGCAGGTTCGGCTGACTGTCTAAAGTGTATGGCAGCTGTCACATAGGGTAAAGCACACTGCAGCCCTGCTCTCGTCCAAACCACTGTCCCTACCTACATGGTTGATCTGACCTAACTGGCAGACCATAACTGGGCGATGGTCCTACACTGACTATCTGCACAGGGTAATGTTGGAACAAAGTTATAATCCAAACAGTAGTAGAAACAAGCTGAGTCAGAGCAGAATATTTAATTAAGGTCCAAATATGAATCCAGAAGGCAGAAGTCAGAAAGTCAGACAGAAGTCATTCCGGAGTTGAACAATAGCTTAGGAAAGTAATGGGTAAGAAATCCAATCACTGTTTGTTGTGGCAAGCAGACACCCATTTAAAATTGGCGCCATCAGACAGAGTGGAATTCTAGTGCCTGATTGGCCCGTTTCCTCACTGTCTAGCCACATTAATAGGACAGGATCTTTGACATCATAGAGTGGGGAGGACTGGAGGTGCCACTGGATCACGGACAGGTAAGGTCCAAGACAGCAGCCTTCTGACTTTTTATACCAACAGATGTTGTCTACGGACAGAAACTGCCTGACCCTATTACTCTAGGAGTGATAAGCAGCCGCCAGAGCTGTATGGCAGCAGATTAGCACTCCCCTTGGAAAAAAACAAGCCGTTCTACATGTTTATGTGTATGGAAAGGTTGGGAGAAATAACTCTCAGCCAAATAAACTTTTGGCCGACATTTATTAAAAGTGCATGGTCAACTTAATCGGGAAGTAGGGAATATATGGAGGAAGGTATGACTGCAGGATCAGACTACACAAGGCTTGTTTGTAGTCTTTAACCAGGAAGACACATAGGTTTGTAGACACCAAATGGTAAAATATTAGTAAAAACTATTTTAAAAGTTGCTAAATTTTAGATGCATTGAAGCAATAAAAAAATTGGGGGCAGAGGTGGACATATCCTTTTAAGTATCCGAACTCACCCATCAAACAGTCTTACAAAATTCCATAATGCAAGCAACTCCTGAATACAATCTTACATTCAATGCTTGCCTCGTTTCAGTCAGTGCTGCACTTGCAGTATTTTAATTCTACTGAATGCTGGGTCCTATGGAATCTTATTTTAGTAGAAAACGTTATGAAACATGTTGTGCATCAATCTAATAGAGCTGAAAAGAAGCGGACACCATGCATATGCTCCACAATGTGTTGTAGCTGCCAGGGCTTAGAACTATGGCCTTAGTCGGTCAACAAAGTTTGACCCGGCATTGCAAAAAGTTGAGAGCACGTAGGAGGCCATTTCTGATCTTATTGACAGCAGATGTGCTGGTCAGGGGCATGGTAGGACAGCAGCCATAAGGAATGACTGTAAACATGAATAACTTGTAAGAGGATGGCAGGGAGCAATGGGGGAGGATGCTTTGTCCTGAAGTGTGTCCTAGGCCCATTATAATAACCCCCCTCTTAGAAAAGCCCCTACTTAGTTTTGCTATGGAGTGACAACCCCATATATCATGAAATGGGAGGGAATTCTGGCAGTACTTATTGTTAAGTGTAGTAAGGGGGATGGGATGTCACAGAAGGCTTCATACAATGGAATCACTTACATAGGGATGGCAAGGCAGGCATGAAGCCCGACAGCACCCCTGCTTTGTCATGTAGAGAGCCACTTTAGGAGCGAGTCTAATCACAATGGGCCACATTCAGATGTCCTTTTGTTTCAGTTTTATGTTTAAAGTCTTTGCATCTCTTCGTTGTTGTACTTTGCATTAGATTGTTCCAGGCATAGTATTGTTCTGCCACATCTTTTCGTATCTGGCCAGTTTGACAATTGTGTGTATCCGGAATGTCTTAATTGACGTTGATTAGGAATCTAAGGAAGCCATTCATTTTGGTCTTAAGACCTGGGCTGTTGCTTGGGAGAAGCTAGTATGGCATATGCCCTGTGTGCTCAATGCCAGGGGAGCGGCAACAAGCCACTTTGGTATGACTAGGGTGAAGGAAATCCTAGCTTTTTAGGACAAACTGTTTTTATAATTGCAGAATAAATATAAAACTGTCACCCGGAAAGTTTGAGCAATATTTAGCATCAGTATGTATTATCCAAAACTATGACTGAGAGTAAATACACAAAAGAGGTGCAAATATTTCCATTAATACTGACCCATGTAAAATTGGAAAGAGGGGACTATGGTAATGTAATGGTCAAGTGTATAACACCATGACAAAAAAAAAATGAAAAATGCATAAAAATATAAATAAAACCATATAAATGTAATGTAAAATATACAGTATATATAGCGTTGTATGAAAAAAGTCTATAGGGAAAATATGAGAGTAAAAGTTGAATTAATAATAGAAGTAATTTAAATCAATAAAAAGATAAAAATTTTAATAGAAAAAAGCACAACGTGTAAATGGGTGTTTTATTTACTCAAAGTAATATTGTGAATGTTGCGGAAAAAGAGCAAAACAGTAATAAAAAAAGGAAATTGCTTTATTGTGGTTATTCTAATTATTAATAAAGTAATGAATATCACATTTATGAACACTTTAGAAATGGTTTAGTTTAATATATATATATATATATATATATATATATATATATATATATATAAATATAAAACATTTTTTATTTTTATTTTTTTTGCACAAATTTTTTATTACAATTTTTTCAACAGAACAAGGTTGACCTACATGGTCAAAAGTAAAAGAAAGCCATGCTAAAAAATGTTTTTTGTTTTTTTTATGTATTGCATTCTGTATTTCTATTTATTTCTATTTATTTTATTTCTAGATTATTGGAAAAAAAATGATTTGTCTTTTATTATCCAATTTTTCTTCGTTAATGGTGTTGTAATAAATATGCATATTATGACTTTCATTATAGCTCCTGTTACATGCTGAACAAAGCCACACGGACTAAAGTGTATGGTCGAGTCTGCCGTCTCATTGTAGGCTAATTTTCATGCAGTGCTTCAGACAGAGTATTCTTCTTATCATAATTTGAATAATTAGGATATTCTATGGATGGCAATGCATTATAACATGAATCCAAGGGGGTCTTCACTGAAAGGAATATTTAATTGACCAAACATCAAGATTAGATTTGTCATCTGGTCCCTTGTTAACATTTAATAAATATTTATACATATGAATTATCTTAAAACAACCCCCAGTAAAAAAAAATTTTAATTTTATTTTTACAGATTTTAGCTAAAATTCAGTGCATGGTGCAAATCCTTAAAACTGGTCCTCAAATACTGTAAAAGTTTTTAAAAATGCAAACAAATAATGTAAAAAGCTAATTAGTGTGTTTAGGAAATAGCATGCCGTCTCTTTGTTCCCTATGGGGATGTTTTAGTGTGGGCTTCAAAGCGACAAACAACTGCCAAAATTACCTTTATAGAACACACTAGACTAAAAATGAAAAAATAATAATAAAATTTTTTTTTATCATAACAAAATAATCAGTATTTTGAAAGGGAACTCGGTGTCTCTGGCAGGAATTTGAAATAAAATGTTCTTGGAATAGTAAAAAAATAAAAAATAGAGATAAGTGAGGCTACATCATCCAAAAACTAAATCCAGCATATAATTTCTGTCCTTTTTATCAACTGTCCTCCCTCTATGGAAAATAAAAACGCAGCAAATTGCACGCCTGCTGCAAACACGATCAGCGCTATCGTGCTGGGAGCGGGCTTTTAGGGAACAAATGTCTTTTTCGGAGTCACAGGTGCAGCCACTTGTCCATAAGTGACAGAGAAAAGCCAAAAAAGGACAGAAAGGATGAGGAGAGGGGGGGATAGAGGGAAAACAAAGCTGCAACATGTGATAGGCAGAGGCGGAAAGAGACAGGAGCGGGGAACATCCGAGACAGCTGTAATGAATAAGAATATAAGAATAGAGGCAGAACAAAGGCTTGCATATGTCTCCTGTGTGCTGATTGTTCCTATGTCATCTGTACGGCTACACTGTACTTAAAGCATCAAAAGTGCAGTGTTACAATATAGTCCTGGGCCTTAATGGGATTAATTCACCTGAATGAGCTTAAAGGATCCTGAGCATCAAGGGGATTAGTGAAATTGCATTTTGTGCATCAAAAATCATTAAAGAAACCGTCCTGTACATCAAAAAACTGTCCCATCCATTTAACTACCTACAAGCCGTGAAGACAATGTGAGGCAAAGCTGCATTTAACGGATTGGACTCGTAGGCCTTATGTCACGTCTGACCATAACAATAGAGTTATTTATTTTCCTTAAAATATTTGGTGTCATCTGATTTGAATGGCAGATTGCACATCTTGAATTTGCTCACATAATGAGTCTGTATTGACACTTGCTGTTTTGCTGTATTCTTGCAGTAAAATACATTACTGTAAAGACCTGTCATGGCTTCTGTTCTTAATGGAGCCATAACACAATTGACAGTTCCATGCTGAAACAGATCCCAGTGAATCCCAATGGATCCTGTTAGTCCTCATGGTTCCATATTTCTGACCACAGGAAGGGCATTGCAGTCTTGGAAAGGGGATAAGATGTCTAAGCGCCGGAGTACCCCTTTAATGGCAATTCTGCTTTATTCTTGTAGCCAGTACTATGTGTACTATCGGATGTTACCTTCTTATATTATATTATCTTCTTATTTGTGCAAAATATAATAAAGCAGGTCAGACTAAGACTTAAAGGGCAATACAAACAGTAAGAATCCCAAATGACACCTACAATTGTATATGGCACTCATGGCTACATGGTGTCTATCTAGATCCTAAATACTAGTGGAAAAAAACAACATTGAGTATAAAACATTAGTGAAAAAGAGTTCACAAAATACCACTTAAAAAAAAATTTAACTTTTATTGAATACAATTAATAAAAATAAAGACAGCAGTCTCAAAAACTGGACAAAAATGAAGGCCTCAGTGATTCGGCCCGGCAACCCTCCAGGCATTTGATTACTACGTCTAGCACTTTATTATTGAGTAGCGATGTTTGTACTCTCTATGTATGCACTTTATTTTTGAGTAGCGATGTTCGTACTCTCTAGTTATACATGGAGGAATCTATATAGGTATGTGTAGCACCCAAATGACAGTGATATTACTGTGGGGCCACTAGTAGTGGTACACAATTATCCCTTCTTCCACAGACGTAAGAACTAGACTAGACAGGTGATCTCTTAAGAAATTTGAGATATATAGGCTCTCTGTTTTGGCTGCCCGGCCGAATCACTGAGGCCTTCATTTTTGTCCAGTTTTTGAGACTGCTGTCTTTATTTTTATTAATTGTATTCAATAAAAGATACATCTTATTTAAAGCGGTATTTTGTGAACTCTTTTTCTCTAATGTCATGCCATGACTAAGGGCTCAACAGCCCGAAACGCGTAGGTGATTGTCTCCTGTACCACTTGTTATTCTGCATATTGAATAAAGCACTGGATTTTACCTGCCTCTATTGTGCCGGACCTCATCTATTGTTTGTTTGCTGCACGTGGAGAGGAACGCCACCTCCCTGGTCGGAGCACTAGAGCAGTGGTAAGGGGGATCGTGCGGAGGACTTGGTATATTGCTTTTTCTCTAATGTGTTATAAGACTTAAAGGGGTACTTCGCTGGAAAACATTTTTTTTTTAAATCAATTGTTTCCAGAAAGTTAAACAGATTTGTAAATAACTTCAATTTTAAAAATCTTAATCCTTCCAGTACTTCTTAGTTTCTGTATGCTCCACAGGAAGTTCATTTCTTTTTGAATTTCCTTTCTGCCTGACCACAGTGCTCTTTGCTGACACCTCTGTCTATTTCAGGAACTGTCCATAGTAGGAGAAAATCCCCATAGCAAATGAAGCGAGGAAGGAGTCCAGCTCTCAGATGAATCGCTGTTAAAACATAGCTTTTACTAAATCATCTCAAAAACATGGAAAAACGAAAACAAAAAACCTAATAGTGCATTAAAAACAGCACATCGACACATTTTGAGCTTAGGGCAAGCTCTTAGTCATGGCAAAATAACACAATCCAGTGATGGTTTATATACACTCATAGGTAAGTGAGAGACTGACACGTGAATACCCGCGGCAGATTCAGCATGTGACCGGTGATCCCTAGTTGCAAAATTAAAATGTAAAACCTGTTATGGATATCGGCATTGCAACTAGGTAAGCAGGGCTGCAGTAGCCCAAAGCAACATTGCACTAAAGGAAAGAATGACTAGTCAATGAACAATGAGCCTGGATGGTTTATGCACGCGTCTGTTTGTTAAGGGTATATATTTGTACGGACAAAGTATGTACGAAAGTATACATGCATAAAGATAAACCAAGTTCGCATTATGTAACAGGAACTGCGCATTATATACCATATCGTACACACTACACATAGCATTCATATACAATATAAAAGACATATCTGACAAATCCACAGAAAATGATATATGTAATGTGATGTCACAGACTAGTAGATAAAATACAATAAAACATGGACTGGACAGACAGGCACGGATGCTGAAGTTGTACGAAATGCTGTATCAATAAGTTATTAAGGCTGCATTCACATCACGATTTCTCCATCCGACCTGAGTACACGATTTTTATAACTTAAAATCGTATGAAAACGTATATAAAGTCGGATCCATTGACCTCCATTAAAAAATCAGATCCATTACACACATCCGATTTGATCCGCATCAGATTTCACATGATTTTTGTTCGGGTCTGAAATCGGGGTTGACCCCGATTTCAGACCCGAACAAAAATCATGTGAAATCTGATGCGGATCAAATCGGATGTGTGTAATGGATCCGATTTTTTAATGGAGGTCAATGGATCCGACTTTATATACGATTTCATACGATTTTAAGTTATAAAAATCGTGTACTACGGTCGGATGGAGAAATTGGAGAAATCGTAATGTGAATGCAGCCTAAGTTAAATCGTTCTAGTAATAGAGCACATAATGCTGCCAGAGTGATAAGTGCAGAACCCCTAAGAAACAGAAAAAAAGTCTATAGTATGTACACTAATTATACCATATGCAAATAATATAGATATAAAAAAAATCACAGAGCTAGTGCAAGTCCACGGACTATCTTGACAACACACATAAGTTATATCAAAAGGCTTGTTGACTTCATGCCCAAAATTGATTAACTATATATAGAGAAATTATTATGATGTAAACCACACGATAGAAAAAAATTATGTTCAAAAAAGAAAAAAAGAAGAAAAAGGAACAAAAATTTATGTAAATGAGATGACTAGAGCAAATGGCAAGTAACCCTAGACAAATTTCTAAAGAAACCCAACCTAATAAATATACATTAAGTCATTACGGTAGTTGAGTCCATTTTGTGCACCGGAGTCCAGGGACAATATCAAAAATGATCTCAAGTATGTTATCGAAATCCACAGAATATGGTGCTGAGAAGGTTATTTTTGCCTGAGACTGTTCTGAGTGTTCTTTCTGGTGTTTGAAGATACTGGCCCTCATTTACTAAAGTCCAACCGACTCTTTTTCTCGGTTATTGCGCCTAATTTTAGTTGCACAACCGACACTTTAGAAAACACTCGTAGTGTTTTTTGTTCACTCTGAAATGGGCGTGTTTTATGCAAAAATGGGCGTTTAACTGGCAAAAACCAAAAAATACTCAGAGTACTTCCAAAATCACTCATGAAAAAGCATGAGTTTGCCTCACACAATAACCGACAGCCAAGAGGCCGAGTGAAATTCAAAAAATGGAGCGATTTCTAACAAGGGACTGTTTGCCATTGTGTTTTTTGGGAAAGTAACTTGTTTCATAACCTGAAAACATTTTATACAGTTCAACACTTTTATGAATAAAATATTGAATGCTTTTGTGATTAATCTTTATATATATATTTTTTTTTTTTCTTTTTAACACATTTGCAATATTAGGTTTAAATCAATTTAACACCCAAGTTGATAAACAAGGAGAATTGTTGTAATGTTTGAAAAATTATAACACATGAATACTTTTGATTCATGGAAACATTTTTAAACAAACAAGTCTAAACCATTTTGACTCACACAACTAATTTCTTTAGCTCAGAATTTGTGCAACACAATTGACTAGTGCAACACAAAAAAACGTGCAACACAAAAAAAAAAACGAAATGTGCGACAGAATAGTAAATAAGCCTGAAAAAAAAAAAAAGATGAGTGATATTAAAATCACTCCAAAATAAACACTCCACTCTTAGTAAATCAGGGCCACTATGTAGATAATGAGCTCTGGTTTTACCATCAGCAATAGCTTTAGCTCTATGTAGGACTGTAGGTTGGTATCCGTGTGCTTGTAAGTGTTTACTGATATCATGCACAGTATTCTCAGGTTTCTGTGGATGAGGATGCCCTCTTGGCCCTCACATATTCTCCTATAGGTAAGTTAGGTAATGGCAGACCCATTTATCTGCTATTGGGTGCTTGGAAAGAGGACACCCAGCTTTTTGTGGACCTATCCCCTTAGTTACAGAGTGACAAGAGTCTGTGCAAGAATCACCCCTTTAGAGGAACACCATTGTTAACAAAGAAGGGAATGGCCTTGCCTAGGGTTATGGCGGTAATGATGGGAACCTTAGTTTCCATTTTTTGTGAAAATGTCAGGGACACGCCCCCTTTTCGGTGACCACGCCGCCTTTTGCCGACGACCACGCTTCTTTCCGTGTTTTCTCAGTAAAATGGAGAGTTGGTCGTTGTTTTTTTTTTCCAATTCTGGTGCAAATTCTAGCGCAGACAGAATTTCTCATGCACAACCCGACAAAACGTGTCGGGTTTACAATAGTACATCAGGGCCACTGTGGTGAATGCCTAGGTGTTGACCAGAAGATCCACAATGTCTGCGTGTTCTTCTCCATTGGCATCATCAGTGGGGCTCTACCAAACCTTACTGAAGATGCTTGTGTAGAAGAACGCGCTTTACTGTGGCTTTTCTTTAACTTTATGCTTATTTAGTAATTTTTCAAAAATTTTCCTCCTTTTCGTTGTCAAACAAACTTCACAACAGAGAAGAAAGTCAACTGCAGATAACTGGACTATCTAAAAAGTAGTTGCTGATAAAATAGGGATTTGTCCAGGGAGACATATCAGCGTCGATTGAATGCTTCACTAGAGTTATCAATGTACCCATTGTTTCTTTAGCTCCGTCTTGCACATTACCAAGTAGTTGGTTAATGCCATGAATGTTTTATGTCAGGTGTTCTGCTATAAAGGGCATCCTACAAGTGAATAGGTATTCTATCATATAGGGTTTCCTGCACATGCCATATGCTGTGCCTGCCTGCTGTTGACACATTTCAGAACACTGACAGCTTTTGAATGGAGGAGTTAATTCAGCTCTGGAGATAATCTTGCATATCAGTTTCATCAGTATTATATTGACTTATATCATGCCCGCTTCATTCACTTTGCATGCATCCACCACCTCATTATTCATTATAGTGATAAATGTATGTAGAAAACATAAAATGCTATAACAAAAAAGTCTGCTTGCATTTTGTTTAGTTAGAAAGTAGAGCATTGCTAAAATAGGTGACTGCAGGTGCCCAATGACACCTGCTTGTGCAATCCTTCTCCTGATAATCCCGTTCATAGGAGTTGTATATTCAAAGGACTTACCTAAATCTTGTAAATTTGACGTCATGTTATATTGGTGATCTAGCAACTTGCAGCCCCTACAACTATCAATAACTATGTTGTCCAGCTTCTTGTTTCCATTGGTCCGTCTCCATGGAAAATAGTGGGAGAAATAGAAATCTAAATGTGAGCTTTAGATAACTTATACGTTCCATTTTAGAAGAAACCTCTGTCCATACATCTTTAATTTCTGAGGAGAGGGACAACATCACTTATACTTTAAAGGGGTAGTCCAGTGCTGAAAAAGTTATCCCCTATTCTAAGGATAGGGGAAGAGTTTCAGATCACGGGGGGGGGGGGGGGGGGGGGGGGGGTCCGACCACTGGGGCCCCCTGCAATCTCCTGTATGGGGCCACGGCTCACTGGGCAGATAGCTGGTGTCAACCACCGCAGGAACGCGCCGACGCGCCGCCTCAATACATCGCTATGGCAGTCGGAGAGCTCTGGCTCTGCCATAGAGTTGTATTCAACTCTAACATCAGTTCCTCTCCAGTGCATGCAAGAGGAAAACTATGTCTGATGCTTGATATATGTGAACCCGGCCTCATACATATCATGACTTGTTAGCCTTGTCAGCCACTGCCTGGCACTGATCACTGAAGTTAAATTTACTGTCCACCTCCAAGTTCTTTTCAGTGGTAGTTTTGCCCAGTGTTTTACTATTTAGCCCAGTGTCTCCCAACCAGTGTGCCTCCAACTGTTGCCAAACTACAACTCCCAGCATGCCAGGACAGCCTGTTGCTTACTTTGTCAGCAGATCCTAATTCACTATATGAAGACAATAATTATTATACCCCGCTAGACACTGTACCCTCTAAATATAACTCTACCAGACACTGCACCCCCAAAAATTAAGCTGCCACACACCATGCACCTGTATATAACCCTACCAAACACTGTACTCTGAAAACAAAACCGCTACCCCTCCAGACACATCTTTCCTCCAGACCCCTATGTCCTCCTCCAGAAATCTCTGTATCCCCAGACCCCTACGGGTTCCCCAGACCCCTATATCTTTCTCCAGACCCCTATGCCCCCCAGACCTCTCTATCATATTTCTCCAAACCCCTCTGCCTCCCCAGACCACTCTACTCCCCTCCAAGATCCCTCTGCCCCCTCCTCCAGAACCCCATGTCCCCCAAAGACCCCTCTTTCCTCTCCTCCAAACCCCTCTGCACCTCCAGACTTTTGCATGGATTTACACCAGGTTTTCTATGACTTGCCTGGTCTTGCTTAGTTGTGCTTCTATTTAGAGATGGGGTTATCTGACAAACATATTTGCTATTTAGTTCTTAAAGGGGTACTCCCCTGGAAAACTTTTTTTTTTTTAAATCAACTGGTGCCAGAAAGTTAAACAGATTTGTAAATTACTTCTATTAAAAAATCTTAATCCTTCCAGTACTTTTTAGGGGCTGTATATTACAGAGGAAATGCTTTACTTTTTAGATTTCTCTGATGTCATGACCACAGTGCTCTCTGCTGACCTCTGCTGTCCCTTTTAGGAACTGTCCTGAGCAGCATATGTTTGCTATGGGGATTTTCTCCTGCTCAGGACAGTTCCTAAAATGGACAGCAGAGGTCAGCAGAAAGCACTGTGGTCATGACATCAGAGAAATCTAAAAAGTAAAACATTTCTTCTGTAGTATACAGCCCCTAAAAAGTGCTGAAAGGATTAATATTTTTTTATAGAAGTAATTTACGAATTTGTTTAACTTTCTGGCACCAGTTGATTTAAAAAAATAAAAATAAAAAAATAAAAAAGTTTTCCACAGGAGTACCCCTTTAAGGAATGCTAGATAAGAGCAGAAATCTTGTCAGAAATATAGTCAGCATTTTATAAAACATTCTTTTAATTGAAAATATATCTACCCGGAATGCCCCCTATTTTCATGCTATATACTTACTCCTATTGCTGCTTTTCTATGCATAGCAAAAAAAATATTTTCCACTGTATCTAATGAAGAAACTATAAAAAAAAAAAAAAAAAAATAAAAAAAAAGTTCTGGCAGATGTTGATGTGATAACTATTCATCAAAGACGACAGGAAAAAGATGAAGAGATTTGTATGTGACACTGCTCTGTGTGCGGCCATTGTGCTGTAGCCCCACTGCACAGGAGATAAAGCGATGGGGGGCTGTATTGTTTTGTTTCGGCCTGATATTATTTGCTCAGGGGGCTGATGTTCTGGGCCGTCCAGGAGGACTGGCAGCAGTCAGTGCGTGTGGAGGAAGCAAGTCAGGGCTGGGGGAGGAGGTGAAATAAATTGAAATCTGTCAGTATTAAAACTGCTGACGGCAAAGAAATGCGAGTCCCAAACAGAGAAAATAAACAGATACATGGCCGATTAACATCAGGGCGGCAGCCGGAGATACAGACACAAAATCTGTATCTGGAAGGAATTTGTTTTTTAATTAAAAAAAAAAAAAAAAAAAAGTTTAAAAATAAAAAAATCCCACATCAGCGTCCCTCCGCTTCCAAAAAAAACACACTAGTAAATTTATGTCCTTGTCCTGTCGTCTTCTGTCAACTCTGTAAAATACTCTGTTACTCTGTCATAACGAATCTCCTTAGTTGTGCGGTAGTTCATGTCCTTCAGTGTATTCTCAGAACTTTTTGTTTCTGTTCCTCACCACAGAATTTATTTCACCGACTAATCATTTTTGACAAAAACGACATTTAGTCATATCTAATCGTCGTAAGATTTTGGTTGAGTAAATCTACAGTAGACTTACCGTATTTTTCGCCGTATAAGACGCACTTTTTCTTCCCCAAAACTGGGGGGAAAAAGTCGGTGCGTCTTATACGGCGAATACACACCTATCGCGGCGGTCCCTGCGGCCATCAACGGCCGGGACCCGCGGCTAATACAGGACATCACCGATCGCGGTGATGCCCTGTATTAACCCTTCAGACGCGGCGATCAAAGCTGACCGCCGCGTCTGAAGAGAAAGTGACACTAACCCGGCTGTTCAGTCGGGCTGTTCGGTCCCGCCGCGATTTCACCGCGGCGGTCCCGAACAGCCCGACTGAATAGCCGGGTTAGTGCTTACAGGACACCGGGAGGGACCTTACCTGCCTCCTCGGTGTCTTCTCCGTTCAGGGATCCCCTGTATGCCGGCGCTCTCCTTCCTCGTCATCACGTCGTCGCGTACGTGCGTCGGCGTGCGTAACGACGTGATGGCGGCGATGGAGAGCGAGGATACCCGGCCGGCAGCAGAGACGTTCCGGAGCGACGGGGACACGGCGACAGCAATGGAGCGACATCCAGGGCAGCGGTGACGGGTCCGGAGTGGCGGGGACACGTGAGTATTACCTCCTATGCAGTGGTCTTCAATCTGCGGACCTCCAGATGTTGCAAAACTACAACTCCCAGTATGCCCGGACAGCCAACGGCTGTCCGGGCATGCTGGAAGTTGTAGTTTTGCAACATCTGGAGGTCCGCAGGTTGAAGACCACTATTGGGTTCAAAATCTTTATTTTTTTAGATTTTGCCCCTAAAAATTGGGTGCGTCTTATACGCCGGTGCGTCCTATAGGGCGAAAAATACGGTAGTTAAATGAAGTCTAACAGGTTTAGGTAAAGTGTAATGCAGATTCTAGACAAATGCTTAAATAAAGGAAACTGATTCTATACTCCTGAAGTAAATAGCTATTAACCTGTCATTCTTTATGGTATTTAAGTTTAAACCTTGAATATAGGCAAACGATTAGTTCTGACAAATTTTTAGTGACTAAAACTAAATAAAAACTTAGTAATCATAGCTAAAATCTATTGATATTTTAGTCCATTGACTTTAACTAGACTAAAATGCTAGAGAGGATTTGGATCCCATCAGAACGAATCTTTTGTTCAGTATTCAAGGCCCAAACTTAAATACCATAAATAATAACAGGTAAATATTTTTTTTTTACTTCAGGAATATTGAATCAGTTTCCTTTATTTAAGCATTTCTCTAGAATCTGAATTGCCCTTTAACTAAACCTGTCAATTTTTTTTCCGACTAAGTCTACTGTAGATCTAGTCAACCAAAATCTTATGACAATTAGTCGATTAACACTAGATTAAAATTAAAACAATTCAGATAACTAAAATATGACTAAAACTAAATGTTTTTGTCAAAAGATTAGCGTATATACTCGAGTATAAGCCAACCCGAATATAAGCCGAGGCGCCTAATTTCACCCCAAAAACCCAGGAAAAGTTATTGACTCGACTATAAGCCTAGGGTGGGAAATACATCATCCCCCCCGCCATCATTCAGACCCCCGTCATTAACCCCCCCCCCGTCATCATCACCCTGTCATCATCACCACCTGTCATCATCACCCTGTCATCATCCCCCCCTTCATCATCACCGCCTGTCATCATCCCCCCCTTCATCATCACCGTCTGTCATCATCACCTCCCCCCTTCATCATCACCGCCTGTCATCATCCTCCCCTTCATCATCACCGTCTGTCATCATCACCCCCCTTCATCATCACCGCCTGTCATCATCCCCCCCCTTCATCATCACCGCCTGTCATTATCCCCCCCTTCATCATCACCGCCTGTCATTATCCCCCCTTCATCATCACCGCCTGTCATCATCCCCCCCTTCATCATCACCGTCTGTCATCATCTCCCCCCCTTCATCATCACCACCTGTCAGTCCCTTCAATCAGTGGTCTTCAATTTGCGGAAGGTTTAAGACCACTGCGGCCTTTGTCATCATCCAGACCCCCCTTTAGTTTTCTACACACCTCCCCCCAGTGGGAAGAAAGGGTGAGCTGTTCCAGGCCATCTATGCTGCAGGGGCCGTCCGGTTTGGAGGGTTAGTCATTTCATGGCTGTCCATCTTCACCGAGAGGCCCTCTTCTCCGCTCCGGGCTGGCCCCGGACTAGTGACGTTGATAACGACGCACAGGGATGTTCATGCGCAGGGACGGACATCCCTGTGCGTAGTCATCAAGGCAACAGAGCGGAGAAGAGGGCCTCCCGGACGGTCCCTGCAGCATAGATGGCCTGGACCAGCTCACCCTTCCTTCCCACTGAGGGGAGGTGAGTAGAAAACTAAAAGGGGGGGTCTGGATGATGACGAAGGCTGCAGTGGTCTTCAATCTGCGGACCTCCAGATGTTTCAAAACTACAACTCCTAGCATGCCCGGACAGCCGATGGCTGTCCGGGCATGCTGGGAGTTGTAGTTTTGCAACATCTGGAGGTCCGCAGGTTGAAGACCACTGAGAAGGGATTGACAGGCAGAGAGTTCACTCGAGTATAAGCCGAGGCGGGCGTTTTCAGCATTAAAAATTGTGCTGAAAAATTGGGCTTATACGTTATGACTAAAATTAAATCAAAGTCTGCTGTCAAAATTAACAATGCCTCACCAGATCTCTCCCAAATCTCTTTGGTCAATGAATGAAAACCAGGACCGGCCTTGTCTTGACAGTGTCCTGCCTGGTACCTTCTGGTGTGTCCCCTCTGCCAGATGGTGTACTGTCAAAAAAAGGTACAAATGACTATACCATTATCTGCATCATAAATAAATAACAGTGCCATATGTTGGTCACTGAAACCATACTGTAATATACTGTACGGTGCCTACGTAACAGTGCCACATAATGAATTACCTTATACAGTGGTCCCTCAACATACGATGGTAATCCGTCCCAAATGGACCATCGTTTGTTGAAACCATCGTATGTTGAGGGATCCGTGCAATGTAAAGTATAGGACAGTGGTCTACAACCTGCGGACCTCCAGATGTTGCAAAACTACAACACCCAGCATGCCCGGACAGCCAACGGCTGTCCGGGCATGCTGGGAGTTGTAGTTTTGCAACATCTGGAGGTCCGCAGGTTGAAGACCACTGGTATTGGAGGTTATACTCATGTGTCCCCGCCGCTCCGGACCGTCACCGCCGCCCTGGATGTCGCCCTCCATCGCTGTCGCCGCGTCCCCGAGGTGTCCCCGACGCTCTGGCAAGGCCTCTGCTTCCCCAGCATCCTCGCTCTCCGTCGCCGCCATCACGTCGCTATGCACGCCGCTCCTATTGGATGACGGGACGGCGTGCGCAGCGACGTGATGACGATGACGGAGAGCGTTGGCGATGCAGGGGATCCCGAAGTCCCGAAGAGGACGCGTCGGAGCCCCGAGGACAGGTAAGTGATCGTCAGCGGACCACACGGGGCACCGTAAATGGCTATCCGGTGGCAGCTGAAGCAGTCTGCGCTGCCGGATAGCCTTTATACGATGGCCCCGACATACAAAAGCATCGTATGTTGAAATGATCGTATGTCGGGGCCATCGTAGGTCGGGGGGTCACTGTACAGTGCTCAGGTAACAGCTCAGTTCATAAAGTAAGTTCATAATTGTGACCTGACAAAGAAGGGTAAAACCCCTCGGAACGCGTTGTCTGCTACCAATCCAATAAATCGGCAATCCTGTTTCAATATCCTAAAGTGCCCAACTGTTTTTCTTTCTTGCACAGCGCCGACCAAATTATCCAGCTTTCCCAAGTAATTGTATGAGCATTGCTCCGACCACTCTCCTTGAACTTTAAGTTCATAATTGTGCAATGCAATGTTAATAATACTGCTATACCATATTATGAAAGATTTGTGGGTTTATACCACCAGTGGTGCCCCTATGAATAATGGTGGCTGAATAACTGAACAGGTTGCACACCCCTAAGGCAGTTTGGGTGGGGTTTTTATTTAAAATCTGTTATATTTCTACAGCTCCTATGCAGACCTGTGTGTCTCCATGGTTACAGACTACATTCAAATCCATCGTAGTCTGATACTGCAGTCATACTTCTTTATATATATTCTCTGCTTCTTGCTAACTTTTTGGTAACGATATTGTTACGCTGAGCGCTCCGGGTCCCTGCTCCTCCCCGAAGCGCTCGCGGCGTTTCTCTCCCTGCAGCGCCCCGGTCAGACCCGCTGACCGGGAGCGCTGCACTGACATTGCCGGCGGGGATGCGATTCGCATAGCGGGACGCGCCCGCTCGCGAATCGCATCCCAAGTCACTTACCTGTCCCGGTCCCCGGCTGTCATGCTCTGGCGCGCACGGCTCCGTTCTCTAGGGCGCGCGCGCGCCAGCTCTCTGAGATTTAAAGGGCCAGTGCACCAATGATGGTGCCTGGCCCAATCTTCCTGATTAGTTTCCACCTGTGCACTCCCTACTTATACCTCACTTCCCCTGCACTCCCTTGCCGGATCTTGTTGCCTTGTGCCTTGACAAAGCTACTCTGTGTTACCTCTACTGTGTTCTTGACCATCTGCTATCACCATTGACTACGAACCTAGCCGCCTGCCCCGACCTTCTGCTACGTCTGACCTTGCTCTTGTCTACTCCCTTGTACCGCGCTTATCTCAGCAGTCAGAGAGGTTGAGCCGTTGCCAGTGGATACGACCTGGTTGCTACCGCCGCTGCAAGACCATCCCGCTTTGCGGCGGGCTCTGGTGAATACCAGTAGCAACTTAGAACCGGTCCACTGACACGGTCCACGCCAATCCCTCTCTGGCACAGAGGATCCACCTCCAGCCTGCCGAATCGTGACAGTAGATCCGGCCATGGATCCCGCTGAGGTTCCCCTGCCAGTTGTCTCTGACCTCACCACGGTGGTCGCCCAGAAATCCCGACAGATCGCCCATCTAAGTCACCAGCTGTCGGAAGTGTCCACCATGGTACAGCAACTTCAGTCGCAGCTACAGCATCTGCAACAGCAGCTACCATCTCCTCCACCAGCTCCTGCACCTTCTCCGCAGCGAGTGGCCGCTCCTAACCTCCGCTTGTCCCTTCCGGACAAATTTGATGGGGACTCTAGACTCTGCCGTGGTTTTCTGTCGCAATGTTCCCTTCATTTGGAGATGTTGTCGGACCAATTTCCTACAGAACGGTCGAAGGTGGCTTTCGTGGTCAGTCTCCTCTTTGGGAAGGCTTTGTCTTGGGCCACACCGCTCTGGGACTGCGATGACCCTGTCACCGCCTCTGTACACTCCTTCTTCTCTGAGGTTCGCAGTGTCTTCGAGGAACCAGCCCGAGCTTCTTCTGCCGAGACTGCCCTGCTGAACCTGGTCCAGGGTAATTCTTCAGTAGGCGAGTACGCCATCCGATTTCGTCGCTTCCGAATTATCTTGGAACAACGAGGCTCTCTGCGCGACCTTTAAAAAAGGCCTATCCAGTAACATCAAAGATGTGCTGGCTGCACGAGAGATTCCTGCCAACCTGCATGAACTTATCCATTTGGCCACCCGCATTGACATGCGTTTTTCAGAAAGACACCAGGAACTCCGCCAGGAAAAAGACCTTAATCCCTGGGCACCTCTCTCTCGGTATCCCTTGCAATCTACCCCTGTGCCTCCCGCCGAGGAGCCTATGCAAGTAGATCGGTCTCGCCTGACTATTGAAGAGAGGTCTCGCCGTAGGGATAAAAATCTATGTCTGTACTGCGCTAGTACCGAACATTTCTTGGTGGATTGCCCGATTCGTCCTCCACGTCTGTAAAATGCACGCACGCAACCTGCTCATGTGGGTCTGGCGTCTCTGGGTACGGAGTCTGCTTCTCCATGTCTCACTGTGCCCGTACGGATTTCTCCTTCTGCCAACTCCTCCTTCTCTGCCGTGGCCGTCTTGGACTCTGGTTCTTCTGGAAATTTTATTCTGGTCTCTTTGCTTGATAGGTACTGCATTCCGGTAACCCGTCTCATCAAGCCGCTCTACATTGCTTCAGTCAACGGAGTCAAGTTGAACTGCACTGTGCGTTATCGCACAGTGCCTCTGCTTATGAACATTGGACCACATCTCGAAAAGATTGAATTTTTGGTTTTGCCCGGCTGCACATCTGAAGTCCTTCTCGGTCTGCCATGGCTCCAGCACCATTCTCCCACCCTTGACTGGACCACCGGGGAGATCGAGAGTTGGGGTCCCGCTTGCCGCAAGAAATGCCTCACGTCTGCTCCCAGCCCCGTCTGTCGGGCCTCAGTGTCCCCTCCTGTGCCTGGTCTCCCCAAGGCCTATCAGGACTGTGCCAAGCCTCACCCTCTGCCCCCCCTCCCCATTCCCACTCCTTCTGACCGGTCTGCCCAGGACTTCACTGTCCCCCAGAAGGAGACTCTACAATCGCTCCCAATGTCCTCGTCCCAGGTGGAGCGACACCCCGACAAAAAGAGGGGGAGACCTAAGGGGGGGGGGGGTACTGTTACGCTGAGCGCTCCGGGTCCCTGCTCCTCCCCGAAGCACTCGCGGCGTTTCTCTCCCTGCAGCGCCCCGGTCAGACCCGCTGACCGGGAGCGCTGCACTGACATTGCCGGCGGGGATGCGATTCGCATAGCGGGACGCGCCCGCTCGCGAATCGCATCCCAAGTCACTTACCTGTCCCGGTCCCCGGCTGTCATGCTCTGGCGCGTGCGGCTCCGCTCTCTAGGGCGCGCGCGCGCCAGCTCTCTGAGATTTAAAGGGCCAGTGCACCAATGATGGTGCCTGGCCCAATCTTCCTGATTAGTTTCCACCTGTGCACTCCCTACTTATACCTCACTTCCCCTGCACTCCCTTGCCGGATCTTGTTGCCTTGTGCCTTGAGAAAGCTACTCTGTGTTACCTCTACTGTGTTCTTGACCATCTGCTATCACCATTGACTACGAACCTAGCCGCCTGCCCCGACCTTCTGCTACGTCTGACCTTGCTCTTGTCTACTCCCTTGTACCGCGCTTATCTCAGCAGTCAGAGAGGTTGAGCCGTTGCCAGTGGATACGACCTGGTTGCTACCGCCGCTGCAAGACCATCCCGCTTTGCGGCGGGCTCTGGTGAATACCAGTAGCAACTTAGAACCGGTCCACTGACACGGTCCACGCCAATCCCTCTCTGGCACAGAGGATCCACCTCCAGCCTGCCGAATCGTGACAGATATTTCGGAAGTGAGCAGCATCCTAGTACCCGTCTACAAGCTGCTGAAGTGTATAGTTTGTAGTAAAGCTCTAGATTGTCTCCTGTGAGTTTATGCCTGTTTTATATGCTATATTATTACAACACTGCTCCACATGTACACACACCCAGCTACAGTACAATGGTTAACTGTCTTTGTGCTGTCACCAGTGGAGGATGTTGTAAATGTGTATGAGAGGTGGGCCACATGACTTTCCTTCATACAGGATTCTGCTTGGAAGGGAAGAGTCTCCAGGTCCAACCCTTTCTCCCTAAAGGGCTGTAACAAGTCTAGACTAGTTAGCCTTGGCCTGACCAAGAAAGGAGAAGCATCTCCCATGAGTTGCCCCCTGCCAGAAAGTCTGACGTGCAGAAGTTAGCTAGCCCTGGCTCTGCAAGAAAATCCTTATTCTCTTCAAGTTACTAACAGACTCAATTCTAGGTTGGCCACAGTAAACCATGGCAGCATGTAGAGTTAAATGGGTATTCCAACCATAGACATCTTATCCCCTATCCAAATGATAGGGGATAAGATGTCTAATTGCGGCGGGGGGGTCCACCGATGGGACCCCCTTCGCTCTCCGTGCAGCACCTGGCATTCTGTGCTGGGCTGCTGCTCCAGTCTCAGAAACCTCTTAGTTTCCATGACTGGAGACAAGATGTGATGCCCCCTCCATTAATGTCTATGGGAGGTGGCGTGACGTCATGTCTCCAGTCCCGGAAACTCAGAGGTTTCAAAGACTGAAGCGGCAGCCCGGCACTGAATGCCGGGTGCTGCAAGGAGATCGCAGCAGGCCCCTCGTGACCATACATTTTAGCCCTATCCTTTGGATAGGGAATGATATATATATATATATATATATATATATATATATATATATATATATGAACAGAATACCCCTTCAAGGTGGAGTTATTACCCAAGAATCTTCTCCAATCTACTCTAAATGGGTATTCCTTCTATCTTTGTACTTGTACTCCAAAAGGGAGAGTAGTTTATGAGACAAAAGCTATAGAAGGTATACAAGGGCTTTTCTGTTACCAGTGGACTTTTTGTGGGCTTCCAGCTGTAGTCAGTGTGACATGTCTTTCAAGTAACAACCTTTATGCCTTACACCCTGTGATAAGGAATTGTAATACAACTAACAATGCGTAAAGTCATCTATATGTACATTACAGTGAACCATGCTGCAAAGACACCTCTCAGTACAGTTAAAGTTAATGGACTGCGTATACTAAAGCAACACCTAAAGTGTTTCTACTGTTACTAAAGTCTTACTACATTACTTTTATAAAGGTAAGCTAAGGGTATTGTTACCCATATTTCATACATTAAAGCCAAAGACTGTGTAAACTTGTCAACATCCACTGTGCACACCAGACCATATTTTTTATTGGTGTGCACAGTGGATTCTTCAAGTAAAGTGTGTTAGATGTTCCAAGTTTACACCTGTGCCTGGTTCGAGTCATTTCCACCTACCATCACAGACATACCACCATCCCAGACACTACCATAGAGTACCCTATGGTCAAGGACTTACTTTATTATGCAGGCTCTCCATTACAAAAGCCACAGAGACCGTGTGAGGATACACAGAGTTCAGGCAGACCACAAGGCTTCTGTGAAACTAGACTCTGTTAGGTGTACTCCTGCTTCCAGCTTGCCCTGCATTACTACTTTCCTGGGGGCAACGCAACATTATTGGTGAACATATTGCTTGACACCTGGTTTTAGTGGCATAGCGTGAGTTGCCAGCATCCAGGGCATGGTAAGTTATTGCACTCCCCAACCTGGCTGGTGATTTTAAGTAAGAGGTAATGCACACAGTACACAGGGGGAGATTTATCATTGCTTTTAGAGCATTTTTTTTTTCAGGCGCAAGCAGCATATTTAGCAACTTTTATGCGTCTTTTGATATAGACAGTTTCACTCTTTTTGCCTACCTGTAGAACTTTTTCTTTTTGACCATGCAGTGGTCACATATTTATCATTTGCGACTTTTGTCAAAAGTCGCTATTTTGTTCTCAAAGCTTTTTTAGGCGCAAAGCTACACCCCCTACCAGTAGGCGTGACAATCACTTCTACCTTCCACAATTCAACCTTTAACCTTGTGTGGACGACAGCGTCCCACTTCCCTTCTATGACACGCTCATGAGCTGAGCGTGGGTCATAGCTGGGTGGTCCTGGCGGCTATCTACCACCAGGACCCACCGATCATGGTGAGGCCCGGCTTTAACCCCTTAGACACCGCAATCATATTTGATTGCGTCTAATATGCAAGTAAAAATGTCCCGGCAGCTCTGTGAAATTAAGTAAAAACACCTAACCTTCCAAATTCAGGACCCGGGAAAGTGTCTACTTCCCTTCCTCACAAGCGTCTAGAAGTGTATGTGGTAGAGCTTTTCCCACCACAGCAGAACTGCGCAAAATTCATCATCCTGCTGCACCTTCTTGATAAATAAGATGGACGCTAGTCATACCCACCACCCAAATAAACGTGGGAAAATAGCTCTACCGTAGACATTCTTTGATAAATCTGGGCCACCGTGTATGCATTACTGCTTACCAGGGGCACAGTTCTGTGCCATTTTAAGTTAAGTACAGGAGACAGGATCCTTCCTCCTGTATGTACTTTCCATAGCCCACTAAGCTATACGCGTAGCGTTCTATAGAATGTACAGTAAGTGAAGGAGCAGAGACACCTGTTTACCACCGGACTCCCTGCCCCTGTGTAGAGCCGAGTGGTAATGCCTACATTGTATGCATTACCACTCACTTATTCCTAGTGGCTTCAAATCTGAGGATCGTCAGACTATGTGCCCCTAATATTTTTTGTGCCCGGGGCAACCATCCCCCTGCACTCATACACACAAACACACTATGCCACTGCCTGGTTTAGCCACAAATAGATATAACTATTAAGCAAAGCAGAGCCAAGCTGATCTGCTTCAGTACACGTATGATGACAGCCAAAACAGAACTCATGGGGGGAGATTTATTAAAAACCTGTCCAGAGGAAAAGTTGCTGAGTTGCCCATAGCAACCAATCAGATCGCTTCTTTCATTTTTAAGAAGCCTCTTTACAAATGAAAGGAGCGATCTGATTGGTTGCTATGGGCAACTCTGCAACTTTTCCTCTTGACAGGTTTTAATGAATCCTCCCCATGGAGTTTAGTGGTAAAAAGTTCATTCTGTGTTGAGGTTCTTCTCCTTCTTTTGGGTTGTTTGAAAAATAACCTATTTTCCCTTATATATGGGTTAACAATAAAATGAAAAAGAGTCATTTAGTTGATCTGTAATGATGAAGAGGAGGCCTTTTAGTTCTCTTTGGTGAGCTTAGCCTCAGCCAATGTTACATCTAAGGTCATAATACTCTTGTTTCCCATCCCCCAGAGGTCAGAATTATGGGCTGTTCATCATGTAGAAACATTAACTTGTTTATATATTACAATATGTAGTCTCCGAAATACTATTACCTCCAGAAAACAAGACTATGGAATTTACATATTATAAATTTGTTGCCATGTGTTTTCACAATACGCTTCCATCTTCTCACCACTCTTCTCAGATTTGGTGCCAAAAATGTACATGCAGACAAAGCCCATGCTGGTAATGGAGGGAGATGGCTGGTATTCTCTTGTATCGAGGCAGGATGAGCAGACTTTTGTCTTTAGCATAACAGAGCTACATTCTACTGTTATCCTATGTGTGCTTTTAGAGAAAGTCACAGACGGGCCCTGGGGACCATTGTTCCAATACCTAATGGAGAATCTCCTTCCTATCTTCCAGCAGGAGAATATAAAGCAGTATCCTGACCTATCTGAGCACTTTGGTTTGATTAAGTCAGTGAGGTACAAAACCTTATATATATATTTTATTTATAAAACCTTTAAATCATGTTTAGTGTTACTCGATTATACCCCCTTTTTTTTATAGCTTGACTATCTTATATGATTTTATCATCTGCTCAAAGCCTTTATTGAGCATCACAGAACTTATTTTAGCTAGACATTTACACCCTATCTAGTTACCTGCAGTCCAAGGAAATTTCTGAACATTGAAATAGACTTGAGACTTTTTAGACAGCACAACCCAATCTTTCCTGGGCCTGCGTTCATAATTTAAGGCTTTTCTGGGGGGAAAATGATTGATGACCTATCCTGAGGATATAGGCTATCAATTGCTGATAGGTGGGATGCCGACACCTGACATTCATGCCAAACAGCTGGCCAGCGGACCCAATCTGTGCAGTGGTGGGGCTGCAGGCAGTAGCTCTTTTCACTGTGCAGTGACTGTGCCTGTTTACTGCACTTCAGCCCTGTTAAACAGCTGAGGATTGGCTATTAAAGGGGTACTCCGCCCCTAGACATCTTATCCCCTATCCACTGCTGGGAACCCCCATGATCTGGGCTGCGGCACCCCAGACATCTGGTGCATGGAACAAACTTTGCTCCGTGCCACATGACTGGCGATATAAGGTGGAAGGCTCGTGATGTCACGCCCTGCCCCGTCCGTGATGCCACACCCTGCCCCGTCCGTGATGTCACACCCCAGCCCCCTCAATGTAAGTCTATGGGAGGGGGCGTGACGGCCGTCATGCCCCCTCTCATAGACTAGCATTGAGGGGGCGTGGCTGTGACGTCACGAGCCTCTGGCGCTGCACGCGACACTCTATACGAACTCCGGGGGCAGCACGACAATCGTGGGGGTCCCCAGCGGCAGGACCCTCATGATCAGACATCTTGTGCCCTATCTTTTGAATAGGGATAAGATGTCTAGGAGCGGAGTACCCCTTTAAGCATTTTTGTCCAGAAAACCCCTTAACCCCATATGAATTACCCCTGATAAAGATTACAGAGGCTATGTTGGGTAAAACGTTTCTATTTTTTTTCCTATAATTTAAAGCTTGAACTTATATGCTCTGCCAGGCAAGGTGGCAAACATGTAGGTACCAAAACTGGATACCATCTGACATATAAAAAAGAGATATACAAGCTGTGATATCTGTAAACAGAGCCAAAACTATTTGAAACCACAAATTGCAGAAAGCAACATCAATACACAATACTTCTACGACGACAAGGGTGGATGGTTTGGTGGGCAACTTCTAGACCCATATACTTCCTTTTTCTAAAACCCTTCTATCACCTGACCAACCCGCCAATAAATTTCCCACCCTATTTCTAAGCCCATGAAGTCCCTGGCACTTTCCTTACCAGTTCAGTTCCAACAAAGATTAATTCCCAATTCGTTTGTATAGTTCCAATTTACATTTAACGGAAAATCATAAGAGCGATGCAGATGACTGCTTTAACTTTCTTGCTGAAATTGAAAAATTCAACCACAAAAAGTTTGGATGTCCAGGACGTCAGAAGGTGTTTTTTAACTTTAGACCTTAAGAAGGCACATGCTAGCACCGAAACGCATTGTCTGTTCTATCGCTTCTTATGTAACTGAAAAAACTGAGCAGCTAAGGGACAACTCCTTGAGTGACCCAGCCAGAGTCCTGACTTGAACCCAGTCGAACATCTCTGGAGGGCTGAAAATGGCTTCCACTGATGGTCCCCAGTGCAGGAAAGTATGGCAAATTAAAGTGTGCAAATCTTGTTTCATTATACCCAAAAAAGGCCGTAATTGCTGTCAAAGGCGCTTAAACTAGGTATTGAGTAAATTGTCAATGCTATATTTTCTTTTTTTTTTTTTTAAATAAATTTGCAAAGATTTTGTCATTATGGGACATTAAGTACAGAATGATAGGGGCAATTTTTTTTTTTAACACAAGGCACAACAGAAAAAAATTCTGTTCTGTTCTACAGCACATAAAAAACTACTTTATGGTGTATTTACATGTACAGTAACCTATTTGATGTGCAGGATTTTATGCTGCATATTTCAGTATAAATTAAATGACGGAAGACAACAGCAAATCTGCGCAGGATACTGTACGTGTGAATAGACCCTTAGAATGCCAACATTGGGCCCTACAGATTAATACGTTAAATAGGAAAAAAGCTTCAGCTTTATACACTGCAGAGAAAGTATGGAGCCTTTCAGCCTTCACTCGCAATCAGGGGCGTAACTATAGGATGCAGAGGTAACAGTCGCAGACCAGGGGAACATGGGGCCCAGGTACAGAATTTGCATTGGGGCCCAGAAGCTATGAGTTAAAGGGGTACTCCTCTGGAAAACATTTTCTTTAAATCAACTGGTGCCAGAAAGTTAAACAGATTTGTAAATTACTTCTATTAAAAAATGTTTCCTGTACTTATCAGCTGCTGTATGCTCCACAGGAAGTTCTTTTCTTTTTGAATTTCCTTTCTGCCTCACCACAATGTTCTCTGCTGACACCACTGTCCATTTTAGGAACTGTCCAGAGAAGGATAGGTTTGCTATGGGGATATGCTCCTACTCTGCTCCTAAAATGGATAGAGGTGTCAGCAGAGAGCACTGTGGTCAGACATAAAGGAAATTCAAAAAGAAAAGAACTTCCTGTGGAGCATACAGCAGCTGATAAATACTGGAAGGATTAAGATTTTTAAATAGAAGTAAATTACAAATCTGTTTAACTTTCTGGAACCAGTTGATATATATATATATATATATATATATATATATATATATATATATTTTTTTTTTTTTTAAGAATACCCCTTTAAACCTCTTCTCGGAATGCTTCTTCTGTGGGAAGAATGTATACATGGAGCACATTTTTTGGAACAGAATCTGACAGAAAAATCCCTCTATATGCTCCATATACATTTAGAGGTATACAGACATGTAGTACAGCCTCCATGCAATAAAAGAAAGCTAGTCATGTATGAAGTGCAAGAGACAGCTTTGTGGGGGCCGGGGGGGGGGGGGGGGGGGGGGGAGATGAATTAAGTGGTAGAGTCTACTGAATGGAGGCAGTGACCCCTTTTACCCATGCTATATCCCGGCTCTGATCTTGTTATGTTCTTTAGCCATTACACTGGATTTAAACTTTTGATGTGAACTTGAAACCCTCCATCGTCTTCATTTTTCACTTTCATCTATTATACAATATTGTCCTATCTCCGGGCAAGCTGCATTTGTTTAGATTATCTTTTATGATGGGAGGACAGTGACTGGACATTCTCCACATAACCAAAGCATTCTGCACATTTGTTTTACTGTATCTACGAAACATCGTTTCTTCCTATAGACAAAGCAAAACATACTGGTAAATATCCGAGAGTCATCCTATTATATCCAGTAGAGAAAAAATCTTGTCTATGAAATAGTCTACAGTAGATCAGACATTCCCCCGACAGTGGAGCACCCGCTGAACATGCCTGTGTGATGTCCCAGTACAGGTACACGGTCCTGTACTGACTGTAGGGCCTGTCAGGTTGAGTCCCTCGGTGACATGGGGGCTCCCCTGCAGGGACTCCCCTTGTTCTCTTGTTAAGTTATTAAATGTGGTATGTGTATCTTTATGAGAATAGACAGGATCCTTATGTCTAGATAGTATACAGGACCTTTGGAGGACTCAAGGACCTGTGAATAAGCCTGTCACATGTTGTGTTATTCAGTTATATGATTTGTTGTCACATGTTCTCCAGAGAGCACCAGCTTTAACCTATGACCCACAGCTTGACCAATGGGCTTTAGTCCAGCCCCCCACTATATAAAGGGGTGGCCATCTTTAATTAAGCTCTTTTTCCTCAGACTCTTCTGAGAGTAACATCGAAGTCTTTGCTAAGGCAGCTACCAGAGGCCTTAGAGACCCGTGTTCAGCATCTGGAGGCCACAAAGCTAAAGGTCTCTCCAGTAAGTCTACAAGTCTATGTCTGCTGTCAACGTCAAGTCCTGCACATAGTCAAGTCCACTCTAATAACAGTCAAGTCTAAATTACAAGTCAAAGTCAAGTCTATTACATGTATTGGTCCAGTAAGCTGCGAGGTCCTCTGGGTACTGGTCACCTCTCTGGGAATTCTGGCCTTAGCTGTGAAGATAATTACACCTGTCTTCTATTCAGTAAAGCCTCCGTTTACCCTCAACTGGTTGTGGACTCTTTATTCACTACTAGCCTGTGGGATAGCGGAGAATCCGGGCGTGTGGTGTTCCGGAACCCGAAAACCACACTGGCGTCACAAACACATAGGGGTTAAAGGGTACTCCGGTGAAAAACTTTTTTTTTTTTATGAAATGGTGCCAGAAAGTTAAACAGATTTGTAAATTACTTCTATTCAAAAAATCTTAATCCTTCCTGTACTTTTTAGCTGCTGAATACTACAGGGGAAATTCTTTTCCGTTTGAAACACAGAGCTGTCTGCTGACATCCTGAGCACAGTGCTCTCTGCTGACATCTCTGTCCATTTTAGGAACTGTCCAGAGTAAAAGGAAATCCCCATAGTAAACATATGCTGATCTGGACAGTTCCTAAAATGGACAGAGATGTCAGCAGAGAGCACTGTGCTCCTGATGTCAGCAGAGAGCTCTGTGTTTCAAAAAGAAAAGAATTTCTGCTGTAGTATTCAGCAGCTAATAAGTACAGGAAGGATTAAGATTTTTTAATAGAAGTAATTTACAAATCTGTTTAACTTTCTGGCACCAGTTGATTTAAAAAAAAAATAGTTTTTCACCGGAGTACCCCTTTAATACCATCCGACCCCCGGGGTTAATAACATCTGATCCCACCACTCACACCACAACACCCGTGGTTGCGCCATTCACTGTCTCATAGACGACAATGCATGTCCGTGCAGACTCAGCAGAAAGAATAGTTTTGTAGTAGTGGGATTTGTAGTTTTGCAACAGCTGGAGGCACCCTGGTTGGGAAGCACTGATGTGGGATATGGTAGGTGACGATGTCCTCCTGTAGTCCACCGGCTGTCAGAAAACAGGTCTGACATACTGTCACTCGCATTATGCCAAGTAACTTTTAAAAAAAAAAATCATTCTGGTAATCACATGACCAAGTTTGGCAAGGTTTATATTGTGTGTAATTCTGCTTAGAAGTAAGGCTTAGAAATGTTGATGCTGCTAAGTCCCATTGCTGTCAATGGGATCCGCCGAACAGTCCACATTTCAGAATTTTTGTGGCAAAGCTTCTGCCACTGAAATTCTATAAAAGAGTGATCTTGCCCATTCAGTCAGTGTCGGCCACCCTAGGAATCTCCAGCTGGAAAAATTCCTCAAGTATCAACCATGCCTGATGAAACGCATAGATTTGTAGAAATGTAAGGAAACCTACCAGTTTTGCAATTAAAGGGGTACTTTAACCCCTTAAGGACCAGGCCATTTTACACCTTAAGGACCGGAGCGTTTTTTGCAATTCTGACCACTGTCACTTTAAACATTAATAACTCTGGAATGCTTTTAGTTATCATTCTGATTCCGAGATTGTTTTTTCGTGACATATTCTACTTTAACTTAGTGGTAAAATTGCATCCTTTCTTGGTGAAAAATCCCAAAATTTGATGAAAAAAATGAAAATTTTGCATTTTTCTAACTTTGAAGCTCTCTGCTTGTAAGGAAAATGGATATTCAAAATATATTTTTTTTTGGGTTCACATATACAATATGTCTACTTTATGTTTGCATCATAAAATTTATGAGTTTTTACTTTTGGAAGACACCAGAGGGCTTCAAAGTTCAGCAGCAATTTTGAAATTTTTCACAAAATTTTCAAACTCACTATTTTTCAGGGACCAGTTCAGTTTTGAAGTGGATTTGAAGGGTCTTCATATTAGAAATACCCCATAAAAGACCCCATTATAAAAACTACACCCCCCAAAGTATTTAAAATGACATTCAGTAAGTGTATTAACCCTTCAGATGTTTCACAGGAATAGCAGCAAAGTGAAGGAGAAAATTCAAAATCTTCATTTTTTACACTCGCATGTTCTTGTAGACCCAATTTTTGAATTTTTGCAAGGGGTAAAAAGGAGAAAATTTTTACTTGTATTTGAAACCCAATTTCTCTCGAGTAAGCACATACCTCATATGTCTATGTTAATTGTTCGGCGGGCGCAGTAGAGGGCTCAGAAGGGAAGGAGCGACAAATGGTTTTTGGGGGGCATGCCGCATTTAGGAAGCCCCTATGGTGCCAGGACAGCAAAAAAAAAAACACATGGCATACCATTTTGGAAACTAGACCCCTCAGGGAACGTAAAAAGGGGTAAAGTGAACCTTAATACCCTACAGGTGATTCACGACTTTTGCATATGTAAAAAAAATATATATATTTTTTACCTAAAATGCTTGGTTTCCCAAAAATTTTACATTTTTAAAAAGGGTAATAGCAGAAAATACCCCCCAAAATTTGAAGCCCAATTTCTCCCGATACAGAAAACACCTCGCATGGGGGTGAAAAGTGCTCTGCTGGCGCACTACAGGTCTCAGAAGAGAAGGAGTCACATTTGGCTTTTTGAAAGCAAATTTTGCTCTGGGGGTATGCCGCATTTAGGAAGCCCCTATGGTGCCAGAACAGCAAAAAAAAACCACATGGCATACCATTTTGGAAACTAGACCCCTCGGGGAACGTAACAAGGGGTAACGTGAACCTTAATGCCCTACAGGTGTTTCACGACTTTTGCATATGTAAAAAAATTTTTTTTTTACCTAAAATGCTTGTTTTCCCACAATGTTTACATTTTTAAAAAGGGTAATAGCGGAAAATACCCCCCAAAATTTGAAGCCCAATTTCTCCCGATTCAGAAAACACCCCATATGGGGGTGAAAAGTGCTCTGCTGGCGCACTACAGGTCTCAGAAGAGAAGGAGTCACATTTGGCTTTTTGAAAGCGAATTTTGCTCTGGGGGCATGCCGCATTTAGGAAGCCCCTATGGTGCCAGGACAGCAAAAAAAAAAACCACATGGCATACCATTTTGGAAACTAGACCCCTCGGGGAACGTAACAAGGGGTAGTTTGAACCTTAATACCCTACAGGTGTTTCACGACTTTTGCATATGTAAAAAAATATATATTTTTTTTACCTAAAATGCTTGTTTTCCCCAAAATTTTACATTTTTTAAAAGGGTAATAGCAGAAAATACCCCCCAAAATTTGTTAGGCAATTTCTCCCGAGTACGGCGATACCCCATATGTGGCCCTAAACTGTTGCCTTGAAATACGACAGGGCTCCAAAGTGAGAGCGCCATGGGCATTTGAGGCCTAAATTAGGGACTTGCATACGGGTGGACATAGGGGTATTCTATGCCAGTGATTCCCAAACAGGGTGCCTCCAGCTGTTGTAAAACTCCCAACATGCCTAGACAGTCAACGGCTATCTGGCAATACTGGAAGTAGTTGTTTTGCAACAGCTGGAGGCTCCGTTTTGGAAACAGTGGCGTACCAGACGTTTTTCATTTTTATTGGGGAGGGGGGTTGTATAGGGGTATGTGTATATGTAGTGTTTTTTACTTTTTATTTTATTTTGTGTTAGTGTAGTGTAGTGTTTTTGGTGTACAGTCACATGGGCGGGGGTTCACAGTAGTTTCTCGCTGGCAGTTTGAGCTGCGGCAGAAAATTTTACGCAGCTCAAACTTGCAGCCGGATACTTACTGTAATCCTCCGCCCATGTGAGTGTACCCTGTACGTTCACATGGGGGGGGGGGGGGACATCCAGCTGTTGCAAAACTACAACTCCCAGCATGTACGGTCTATCAGTGCATGCTGGGAGTTGAAGTTTTGCAACCGCTGGAGGCTCCGTTTTGGAAACAGTGGCGTACCAGACGTTTTTCATTTTTATTGGGGAGGGGGGCTGTGTAGGGGTATGTGTATACGTAGTGTTTTTTACTTTTTATTTTATTGTGTGTTAGTGTAGTGTTTTTAGGGTACAGTCACACGGGCGGGGGGTTCACAGTAGTTTCTCGCTGGCAGTTTGAGCTGCGGCAGAAATTTTGCCGCACCTCAAACTTGCAGCCGGATACTTACTGTAATCCTCCGCCCATGTGAGTGTACCCTGTACATTCACATTGGGGGGGGGGGGGGGAACATCCAGCTGTTGCAAAACTACAACTCCCAGCATGTACGGTCTATCAGTGCATGCTGGGAGTTGTAGTTTTGCAACAGCTGGAGGCACACTGGTTGTGAAACACCGAGTTTGGTAACAAACTCAGTGTTTTGCAACCAGTGTGCCTTCAGCTGTTGCAAAAGCTACAACCCCCAGCATGTACGGACAGTGGAAGGGCATGCTGGGTGTTGTAGTTATGCAACAGCTGGAGGAATACTACTTTGGCTGGGGATGCGGGGGATTGTAGTTATGCAACAGCTGGAGACACACTGGTTTGCTACTTAACTCAGTGTGCCTTCAGCTGTTGCAAAAACTACAACTCTCAGCAGTCACCGACAGCCAACGGGCATGCTGGGAGTTGTAGTTATGCAACCATCAGATGCACCACTACAACTCCCAGCATGCACTTTAGCTGATTGTGCAAGCTGGGAGTTGTAGTTATACAACAGCTGAAGGTACACTTTTCCATAGAAAGAATGTGCCTCCAGTTGTTGCAAAACTACAAGTCCCAGCATGCCCATAAGGGAATGCTGGGAGTTGTGGTGGTCTGCCTCCTGCTGTTGCATAACTACAGCTCCCAGCATGCCCTTTTTGCATGCTGGGAGCTGTTGCTAAGCAACAGCAGAAGGCTGTCACTCACCTCCAACGATCCTCGCCGCACAGGTCAGTCCCTCGTCGTCGCCGCCGCCGCTGCTCCTGGGGGCCCCCGATCCCAACAGAGACGCCGGGGATCGGGGTCCCCAGCACCCGGGGGTGCACGTCCCGCACCCGCTCACATCCTCCGGAAGAGGGGCGGAGCGGGTTGCGGGAGTGACACCCGCAGTAGGCGCCCTGATTGGTCGGCCGGTGATCCGGCCGATGAATCAGGGCGATCGTGAGGTGGCACCAGTGCCACCTCACCCCTGCTGGCTCTGGCTGTTCGGGGCCGTCTCTGACGGCCCCGATCAGCCAATAATTCCGGGTCACCGGGTCACTGGAGACCCGATTGACCCGGAATCCGCCGCAGATCGCTGGACTGAATTGTCCAGCGATCTGCGGCCATCGCCGACATGGGGGGGTCATAATGACCCCCCTGGGCGATATGCCCCGATGCCTGCTGAACGATTTCAGCAGGCATCGGGCACGGGCTCCGCTCCAGATGGTTGCGGTGGGGCCGGTAAAACACATGACGTTCTCATACGTCATGTGTCCTTAAGGACTCGGAAATGGAGACGTATGAGAACGTCATGTGTCCTTAAGGGGTTAAATCAATTTAAAATCAACTTAAAATCAACTTATCTGCTGCTATATGTTGCATAGGAATCCTTTCCTTTTTGAATTTCCTTTCTGTCTGACCACAGTGCTCTCTGCTGACACCTCTGTCCATTTTAGGAACTGTCTGGAGCAGGAGAGGTTTGCTATGGGGATTTGCTCCTACTCTGGACAGTTCCTAAAATGGACAGAGGTGTCAGCAGAGAGCACTGTGGTCAGACAGAAAGGAAATTCAAAAAGAAAAGAACTTCCTGTGGAACATACAGAAGCTGACAAGTACTGGAAGGATTAGGATTTTTAAATAGAAGTAATTTGCAAATCGGTTTAACTTTCTGGCACCAGTTGATTTAAAAAAAAATATATATATATATATATACACACACACACACACACACACACACACACACACACACACACACACACACATATATATATATATATATATATATATATATATATATATATATATTTTACACCTCAGTGGCGTTTGACAGATCTTTGGAACAGTGGGCTGTGCAAATGAAAAATTACATTTTTCATTTTCACCGACCACTGTCCCAAAAATCTGTCAGACAACTGTGGTGCATAAATGCTCACTGCACCCCTTGTTACATTCTGTGAGGGGTGTAGTTTCCAAAATGGGGTCACATGTTTGTGTGTGTGTGTGTAGTGTTGCTCGCGAATATTTGCAATGCGAATTTTATTCACGAATATCGCATATTCGCGAATATTCGCAAATATAGCGCTATATATTCGTAATTACGAATATTCATTTTTTTTTAGTTTTTTTTTTTCACAGTACACATCACAGTGATCATCCCTCTCTGCTTCCAGCTTGTGTGGTGTAAAGAAGGCTGTAATACTACTGTGTGAGACTGGTGTGCGAATTTTCGCTTATGCTAATTTGTTTTATATACCAATTTTCGCATACGCGAATTTTGCCATACGCGTATTTTACCATACGCGAATTTTCGCATATGCGAAAATAAAACGAGAATATTATGAATATGCGAATATTCGCGAATATATGACGAATATTCGTCCATATATTCGCAAATATTCGCGAATTCGAATATGGCCTATGCCGCTCAACACTATGTGTGTGTGTGTGTGTGGGGGGGGGGGGGGGGGGGGTCCATTGTTCTGGCACTATGGGGGCTTTGTAAACACACATGGCCTTCAATTCCAGACAAATTTTCTCTCCAAAAGCCCAATGGTGCTCCTTCTCTTCTGAGCATTGTAGTTCGCCCACAGAGGACTTTACATCCACATATGGGGTATGTTCTTACTCAGAAGAAATTGGGTTACAAATTTTTGGGGGCTTTTTTCCTATTTTCCCTTGTGAAAATGAAAAATTTAGGGTAACACCAGCATTTTAGTTGAAAAAAATGTTTTCTTTCATTTTCCCATCCAACTTTAACGAAAATTCGTCAAACCCCATAGGGGTGTTAAGGCTCACTATACCTCTTGTTACGTTCCATGAGGGGTGTAGTTTCCAAAATGGGGTCACACGTGGGTATTTATTTATTTTTGTTTATGTCAGAACCGCTGTAAAATCAGCCACCCCTGTGCAAATCACCAATTTAGGCCTCAAATGTACATAGTGCACTCTCACTCCTGAACCGCAGAGCATTTTAAGCCCTAATATGGGGTATTTCCGTACTCAGGTGAAATTGCGTTACAAATTTTGGGGTCTTTTTTTCCTTTTACCTCTTGTGAAAATAAAAAGTATGGAGCAACACCAGAATGTTAGTGTAAATTTTATTATTATTTTTACACTAACAAGCTGGTGTAGACCTTAACTTTTCCTTTCCATAAGGGGTAAAAGGAGACAAAGCCCCCCCCCAAAATTTGTAGTGCAATTGCTCCCGAGTACGGAGACAGGCCCGGACTGGCCTAACGGGATACCGGGAATTTTCCTGGTGGGCCGCCGGGCCTGGGGCCGCTTTGGGGCCGGATTAACGTAGGGGCTCAAGGCCCGTACGTGAAAATAGGCCCAGCGGGCTGCACAGCTGGCCCGCTTAGGCTGCCTGGTGCCAACAATCAATATCTTAACAGAAAAAGAGAGCCAGCCCTGCACTGTCCCAGGCCGGCCCTGCTTCTTACTTACGGCCCTGGGTGGTCGGCTGCCTGGGAGAGGCGCTTTGAACTCCGGAGAGGCGTGCTGCTGTGCTTAGACGTGAGGTCACGTCACCGTTGGGTTGACGTGACCCTACGTCTAAGCGCAGCAATGCAATGTCGGAGTTCACTGTGCATCCGATCAGTGCGCCCGCCGCCCTGGCTGCTCTCTCTCGTACAGAGCCCTGCTTGTCCTCGGGTACAGAACCCTGCTTGTCCTCAGTGCACACGGCCCTGCTTGTCCTCAGTGTACAGAGCCCTGCTTGTCCTCAGTGTACAGAGACCTGCTTGTCTTCAGTGTACAGGGCCCTGCTTGTCCTCAGTGTACAGAGCTCTTCTTGTCCTCAGTGTACAGAGCCCTGCTTGTCCTCAGTGTACAGAGACCTGTTTGTCCTCAGTGTACAGAGCCCTGCTTGTCCTCAGTGTACAGAGCCCTGCTTATCCTCAGTGTACAGAGCCCTGCTTGTCCTCAGTGTACAGAGCCCTGCTTGTCCTCAGTGTACAGGGCCCTGCTTGTCCTCACTGCACAGGGCCCTGCTTGTCCTCACTGCGCAGGGCCCTGCTTGTCCTCACTGCACAGGGCCCTGCTTGACTCACTGCACAGGGCCCTGCTTGTCCTCAGTGCACAGGGCCCTGCTTGTCCTCAGTGCACAGAGCCCTGCTTGTCCTCAGTGTACAGAGCCCTGCTTGTCCTCAGTGTACAGAGCCCTGCTTGTCCTCAGTGTACAGAGCACTGCTTGTCCTCAGTGTACAGAGCCCTGCTTGTCCTCAGTGACTGCACCTAATGTGGGGAACTATACTGCACCTCATGTGGGGGAACTGTACTGCACCTCATGTGGGGGAACTGTACTGCACCTCATGTGGGGGAACTATACTGCACCTCATGTGGGGGAACTATACTGCACCTCATGTGGGGGAACTATACTGCACCTCATGTGGGGGAACTATACTGCACCTAATGTGGGGGAACTATACTGCACCTAATGTGGGGGAACTATACTGCACTTAACCCCTTAAGGACCAAGGACTTACCGGTACGTCCTTGGTCCTGCTCTCCTGATATAACGCGGGGTTACACAGTAACCCCGCATGATATCATGGCGGGCCCGGCGTCATAGTGAAGCCGGGACCCGCCTCTAATAGCGCGCAGCGCCGATCGTGGCGCCGCGCGCTATTAACCCTTTAGCCGCGCGCTCAGAGCTGAGCCCCGCGGCTAAAAGCGAAAGTGAAAGTTGCCGGCTAGCTCAGTCGGGCTGTTCGGGATAGCCGCGGCTAATCGCGGCATCCCAAACAGCTTACAGGACAGCGGGAGGGCCCCTACCTGCCTCCTCGCTGTCTGATCGCCGAATGACTGCTCAGTGCCTGAGATCCAGGCATGAGCAGTCATGCGGCAGAATCATCGATCACTGGTTTCCTATGAGAAACCAGTGATCAATGATGAAGATCAGTGTGTGCAGTGTTATAGGTCCCTATGTCATTACAAAGTAGAATTGGTGGCGCAAAAAATAAGCCATAATATGGATTTTTAGGTGCAAAATTGAAAGAGTTATGATTTTTAAAGACAAGTTTGCGCTGCGGCGGAAAATTTGTCGCAGCTCAAACTTGAAGCAGGAAACTCACTGTAAACCCGCCCATGTGAATGTACCCTGTACATTCACATGGGAGGGGCAAATCTTCAGCTGTTTCAAAACTACAACTCCCAGCGTGCACTGACAGACCAAGCATGCTGGGAGTTTAGTTTTGCAACAGCTGGAGGCACACTGGTTGGAAAACCTTCAGTTAGGTCCTGTTACCTAACTCAGTATTTTCCAATCAGTGTGCCTCCAGCTGTTGCAAAACTACTACTCCTAGCATGTACTGATTACCGAAGGGCATGCCGGGAGATGTAGTTATGCATTAGCTGGAGGTACGCAACTACAACTCCCAGCATGCCGAGACAGCTGTTTGCTGTTTGAGCATGCAGGGAGTTGTAGTTTTGCAAGATCTGAAGGGCCTCTGTTTAGAGACTACTGCAGAGTGATCTTCAAACTGTAGCCTTCCAGCTGTTGCAAAAATACAAATCCCAGCATGCCCAAACAGCTGTCTGGGCATGCTTGGAGTTGTAGTTTTACAACATCTGGAGGGCTACAGTTTGGAGACCACTCCAGATGTTGCTAGGCAACAAGTCACCAGCTTCTTTAGGATCGCCACACCAGGGAGCTGCATCACTGTCCTCTGCCGCCTGCCGCCGATGGTAAGTGGACCTCCGGCACCGGTCACCGCCGGTTCCCCCATTCTGCCCGGACTACAGTGGGTGGGCAGAGCGGGGGAACCGAACTTTAACCCCCCCATATCTGCTATTTGTCGGTTGCTTCTGACCGATCAATAGCAGGGATAGGAGAGGTGGCACCCCTGCCACCTCACTCCTATTCCTTCAGGGGGATCGTGGGTGTCTTGGACAACCCCGATCCCCTTATTTTCAAGGTCACTGGGTCACCGGAGACCCGTATGACCCGGAGTCGCCGCAAATCGCCAGCGTGAATTCACCGGCGATTTGCGGTGATTGCAAACATGGGGGGGGGGGTCTCAAGGCCCCCTGGACATTGTCATGGAATGCCTGCTGAATGATTTCAGCAGGCATCCTGCATCCTGGTCCGGTCCCCCCCGGCGCGTGGACCGAAATTCCCACGGGCGTACAGGTGCGCCCTTGGTCCTTAAGTACCAGGGTGTCAGGGCGTACGCCTGTGGTCCCGGAGTGGTTAATGAACCTCACTCATGGTCGTCATCACAGCACTACTAGTGGAGGAAAGAAGAATGGCATCTTATGAGTGTGTGTGTGTTTTATTTTATTTTTTTTGCAGTATTTGCAGAACTGTTTACCTGAACCAATTAAAAAATGTTACAGTTTAGGGATTTATGAAAATTGCAACAAAAGGAATGCAAGTCTTGCTGCACAATCTGTTGGTGCTATATAAATAAAATTATTGCTATTATTATTGTGATTGTTAAAAAATTGGGTACCTGAAGATGTGTACTGGGTTGTCAATACCCAAATATTTAAATATTTTCTGGACCTATTTTTTCTTTAAAGTCTCCAGCAAAAAAAAAAAAAAAAACACTGAAGTGCATTCCGTAAGCTGGAGACAATAATAGTTTTCATCATGGTTCTATAAATATTTACGGTCCCGTAATCCGCTTTACAACATGCAATTAGTGTTTCACAAAACCTGAGTATAGAAAGCAGACTCAATTTTATTACAGCACTCACGTGTGCCTAAAGGCATTGTGGTTTGAGCTCAGACAAGAGGGGTGAAGAAGGGTGAGGAGACTATGTTGCAAGGATATATGACCGGGTTGGCATGATGCACTCACTATGGAGGAATTGTGGTCTAGTGTCGGTGCTGTGTGCATGTGTCAGCCGGTCACATGTGTCTCGGAGAGATGAATCAGCAGCATTTGCGCCCTGGGATTTAGCATTCTGCATGAACAGCTGCCAGTTTGGATAAGTGCTGCTTTTGAGTGAGGTGTTAACTTTGAAGAAGCTCATGTGAGGGTTTTCGTCTCCCATCCACCTCGCTTGCTCTAGCACTGTTTTTCCCTTTTGATAGGTTGTGCCAAATCTAGGGATTATCAGGGAGGTGAGAATTGACAGAGGAAGGATTGGGAAGCCCTCTTAAAAGTGTAAGTCTACAAGGTGATATTTCCTTTTCTTGTAGTAGAACGACTTAGTTCTCAAGAAGATGAGCATTAGAACTAGTAGAATGAGGTTAAATATTTACCAGTGACTACAGCCCTACAAATCAAAAAGCATACATTTGCCTCTTGACACCATACAACCAATTACAAGTAGGTCAACATTACACCTACGCATCTAAACTAAGAATAAAAGTTATTACCACATCATTAAGAGCTAATGTGACTACTTTCCATTGTAATCCTTTTCTTTCTTTCTTTTTTTTAACCACCAGGGCTCATTGGGGGGGGGGGAGTTGCCTTTGCACATGGGTCCTGGTTAGTGAGTATTGCTACAGATTTCGCACTTGGGCACAGAAGTTGCAAGTTACACCCCTGGGTCCATATTACTTTTGTGTTTCAAACTGCTTTAAATACAAAAATCACTGTTTTCAGGGATAAATTCAGATTCTCTAAAACCAAAGTACAGGGCTAATGATCAGCTGAAGAACTAGCAAATTCTTGTTTGTTGGCAGATTGGATCATTTGTGCCACTAATAAAGTCATTGTTAGCGGCAGCACATAGTCCCATGTAAAGACCGGATGTGTGGCAGACAATGATGAAGTTTCTAGCCACATGTTTAATTGACCCATGGAAGGGCTCAGTAGATGAGTGCCAGTCACCAAGATTGGAGCCCAGTATCGGAAGCCTATGGCCCGTCCAATAGGCCCCGAAGTTAGGTTTTCTGTGTTGGGTTTAGAAATAATTTATGAAAGGCAAAGGTTTTGGGCAATAAGAAATAGAGATCTTTTTATTCATATGGCACATGAATATAGTGTCTATTATATTATAGGAAGTAAATCTCATGCCATACTTTATCATTGTTGATAAATGTTTGCACATTTAGGTATTTTGATGCAGTTTTTAATGCCAAGGGTAAGAAAAGATTTAAAAAAAGAAGTTTCAGCCTTTCCTATAATATATGTCCTCCTTTTATGATCTCTTCCTGTCTTTGGCTTTAAAATCTGCAGAAAAAACTGAATGTAGGAACACATGGGGAAAAAGCCATTTATCAGTTGTCAGTTAAGAGCCCTGATAGGGCCAGCGATCAGCTGAAGAACAAGCTGATCAGGTCATTGAGATGGCTGAGTGCAGCAAAGAGGCGCATGAAAAATCCAGCGATCATTGGTGCGGGCCTCCCTGACTGGCGCTCAAGCTGTGTAAAGGCTCTGTAAACAAGCACTGATCTACAAGATTGGCACTCATTTACAGAGGGGCTTGGCACTTTAATAGGGCCCTAAGGTTGTATTTAGATCTGTGTTGTGGCTTATATTTATAACATTATGTACCATTGTGCAATGAGCACCAGTGGGTGGTGCTCAACGGACTCTACTGACATGGGGTCCATTGGGTAACATAGTTACATAGAAAAAAGGGTCTGTCAATTTCAACCTATATTCCAATTGTGTCCCTACTGTGTTGATCCAGAGAAAGGCAAAAAGCCCTTATGAGGCTGATACCAATTGTCCCCTTACAGAGGGAAAAATTCCTTCCTGACTCCAAATATTGCATCAGAATTAACCCTTTAATCAACAGCTCCGGGTTTTCTACATATGAAAGGAATTCCCTAACATCTAATTGTTCTATATTGAGCGATTTCGTGCTTACCCTATGTGTTAAAATGTTAAGGTGTATATGGCCAATTGTAATATGCTCATGTATGTTACAAAAGGGCCCATGAAAATAACCTCATGGACATTTTATCCTCAATATATGTCAGGATCCGGACTGGCGGCTGGTGAGGACACAGGAGGTGGATCCTCAGTGCCACAGAGGCGATTGTGCGGGTCGTACTGGGGAATTGGTTACTGGTGTTCACCAGAGCCCGCCGCAAAGCGGGATGGACTTGCTGCGGCGGTAACTACCAGGTCGTGTTCCCCAGTAGCGACTCCACCACTCTGGCAGCTGAGACTGGCACGGTACACAAGGACTAGACAGAGGTGAGGTCAGACATAGCAGAAGGTCAGGGCAGGCGGCAAGGTTCGTAGTCAGGGGCAACAGCAGAAGGTCTGGATACACAGGCTAGGGAACACACTATAACGCTTTCTCAGGGCAAAAGGCAACAAGATCCGGCAGGGACAGGAAGGGGAAGTGGGTTTTTATAGTGTAGGGAGTGATTGGAACTAATTGGGCCAGGCACCAATTAATGGTGCACTGGCCCTTTAAATCTGAGAGACCTGGCGCGCGCGCGCCCTAGAGAGCAGGGCCGCATGCTCCGGGACTGAGCAGGAGGACGGGGCTGGTGAGTGACACGGGATGCGACCCACAGGCGGGCACGTCCCGCCGCGGGGATCGCATCCCCGCCGAGTGACATAGAGCAGAGTCAGCGAGTCTGACCGGGGCGCTGCAAGCAGTAGTGTAACGCTGCGAGCGCTCCGGGGGAGAAGCGGGACCCAGAGCGCTCGGCGTTACGGTACCCCCCACCCTTAGGTCTCCCCCTCTTTTTGGAACCCCAGAATTTACGAATGAGTTCCTTGTCAAGGATATTAGCCTCGGGTTCCCAAGACCTCTCTTCGGGTCCACAATTCTCCCAATCCACCAGATTTTTTTTTTTTTTACCTCGGACGACCTTGAAGGCGAGGATCTCTTTCACAGAGAAGACATCAGAGGACCCAGTGACAGGAGCAGGAGCGGTGACCTTTGGGGAATAACGGTTAAGTATGAGAGGTTTGAGAAGGGAGACATGGAAAGAGTTAGGAATATGAAGAGAGGAAGGAAGATGGAGCTTGTAGGAGACAGAATTAATTTGATTTTTGATTTTAAAAGGCCCCAGGTAACGAGGACCCAGCTTGTAGCTAGGGACCCGGAACCGAATGTATTTGGCGGAGAGCCATACTTTGTCACCAGGGACAAAGACAGGATCTTTTTATCCGCATGTCTCTTCATGCGAGACGAGGCCAGTGAGAGCGACTTTTGAGTCTCCTTCCCGATAGCTGAGAAGTCCTGAGTTAATTCATATACGGCAGGAACTCCAGATGAAGTGGGGATGGGGAGGGGGGGCAGTGGGTGACGGCCGTACACTACAAAAAATGGAGACTTAGCGGAAGACTCAGAATTCTTGAAATTGTACGAGAATTCGGCCCAGGGCAGCAGGTCCACCTAATCATCTTGACAAGAGGAGACAAAATGTTGCAGGTAGTCACCAAGAATTTGGTTCACCCTCTCCACTTGTCCATTGGATTGAGGGTGATAGGCGGACGAGAAATGTAATTTGATCTTTAATTGGGTGCAGAGTGCTCTCCAAAATTTTCAGATAAATTGAACGCCTCTATCAGAGACGATATGTGTGGGAAGCCCGTGGAGACAAAAAATATGCAGAAAAAATTGCTTTGCCAACTGTGGCGCAGAAGGAAGGCCGGGAAGCGGGACAAAGTGAGCCATTTTGGAAAAACGATCAACGACCACCCAAATGACGGTGTTGCCATGAGATGAAGGAAGGTCCGTAATGAAATCCATGGCTATGAGGGACCATGGCTGTTCAGGCACTGGCAGGGGGGGAGAAGACCTGCAGGCTTTTGGCGTGGAGTTTTATCCCGTGCACATACTGTACAGGCCCGTACGAAATCAGTCACATCTTTTTCCAGGGAAGACCACCAGTAGTGTCTGGAAATCAACTGTAAAGATTTTTTAGTTCCGGCGTGACCAGCCAGATGGAAGGAATGACCCCATTTGAGAGTCTGGAGGCGAAGACGTGGAGGAACATAAGTTTTTCCTGGAGGAACTGGCACCAGAGAAGCAGGAGCAGAAGAGAGCAGGCACTCAGGTGGTATGATGTGCTGAGGAAGGGTCTCGGCCTCGGAAGCATCGGTGGAATGTGATAAGGCATCAGCCCTGATTTTCTTGATAGCAGGACGAAAATGAATTTGAAAATTGAAGTGGGCAAAGAACAACGACCACCTGGCCTGGCGAGGATTTAAACGCTGGGCGGACTGAAGATAGGACAGATTTTTTATTGTCAGTGTAGATAGTGATAGGGTGAAGGGACCCTTCCAGGAGATGTCTCCACTCTTCAAGTTCCAACTTGATGGCCAACAGCTCACGGTTTCCTATGGAATAGTTTTTTTCAGGAGGAGAAAAAGTTTTGGAGAAAAAACGGCAAGTGACGTTTTTGCTTTAGCGTTTTTTTGAAGAAGGATGGCCCCGGCTCCTACCGAGGAGGCGTCAACCTCAAGGAAGAAAGGCTTCAGTGGATCTGGCCTAGACAATACTGGTGCAGAAGAGAAGGCAGACTTAAGGTGAGTAAAAGCTTCATCCGCTTGGGAAGACCAGGACCTCGGATTTGCATTTTTCCTCGTCAGTGCCACAATAGGAGCAACGATGGTGGAGAAGTGGGGAATGAACTGACGCTAGTAATTGGTGAATCCGAGGAAGCATTGGATAGCACGAAGTCTAGAGGGGCGAGGCCAATCCAAGACCGCAGAGAGCTTGTCAGGATCCATTTGAAGACCCTGTCCAGAGACCAGGTATCCCAGGAAAGGAAGACAGCTGCGTTCAAAAAGGCATTTTTCTAATTTGGCGTAAAGGAGGTTTACCCGAAGGCGCTGGAGCACTTGCCGGACATGGAGCCGGTGTTCCTCAAGGTTGGAGGAAAAAATTAATATGTCATCTAGATAGACCACTACACAGGAATACAGTAAGTCTCGAAAGATTTCGTTGACAAAATCTTGAAAGACTGCAGGGGAATTGCAAAGGCCAAATGGCATGACGAGATATTCGAAGTGGCCATCTCTGGTGTTAAAAGCCGTTTCCCCCATCACCTTCACGAATTCTAATGAGGTTATAGGCGCCCCTGAGGTCAAGCTTTGTAAAAACTTTTGCTCTGCGCAGTCGGTCGAGAGGCAGAGGGTAGCGGTTCTTTACTGCAATTTTATTGAGGCCACAATAGTCTATGCAGGGGCGTAGTGAGCCATCCTTCTTGGCCACGAAGAAGAACCCCGCTTCGGCTGGCGAAGAAGACTTCCTAATGAAACCTCTCTCAAGATTTTCCTGAATGTATTCAGACATGGCCTTGGTCTCTGGAGTGGAGAGAGGATAAATTCTGGCATGGGGCGGTGTGGTACCAGGGAGCAAGTCAATAGGAAAGTTGTAGGGTCTATGTGGTGGCAAAACCTCCGCTTGTTTTTTACTAAAGACGTCAGCAAAGTCCTGGTAGGCCTTGGGAAGACCAGGCAAAGGAGTAGCGACAGGGACTTGGCTGATTGGTTCAGACTTAAGGCAATGTTTGTGGCAGGAAGCGCCCCAGGACTTAATGTCCCCAGTGGTCCAGTCGAGGGTAGGAGTGTGTCACTGGTGCCAGGGCAAGCCAAGCAGAATGTCCGAGGTACAATTCGGCAAGACAAAGAATTCAATTTTTTCTTGATGGAGTGCTCCAACAGTCATGAGCAAGGGTTCTGTGCGGTAACGCACGGTGCAGTCCAGATTCTCTCCGTTTACAGAGATGAAGAAGGGTTTGAAGAGACGGGTAACTGGAATGTGAAATCTGTTGATGAATGAAGCTTCAATAAAGTTTCCTGCAGAACCAGAGTCCAGGAAGGCCACCGCATAGAAGGAGGAGTTAGCGGACGGAGAAATCCGCACCGGAATAGTCAAGCCTGGAGAGGAGGAATTCACACCTAGTAACACCTCTCCCACGTTAACTAGGTGCATGCGTTTCTGTCAGGATCCAGATACTGTGAGGATACTGGTGGTGGATCCTCTGTGTCAGTGGGGTGATGACGTGGGCCGTACCAGAGGAACGGAGTCTAAGGGGTTACTGGTTTTCACCAGAGCCCGCCGCAAAGCGGGATGGACTTGCAGCGGCAGGTAACCCCCAGGTAGTTCCACCCGATAGCGACTCAACCCCAACTGACGGCTGAGATAGGCGCGGTACAAGGGATTAGGCAAGAGCAAGGTCGGACGTAGCAGAAGGTCAGGGCAGGCAGCAAGGATCGTAGTCAGGGGCAACGGCAGAGGGTCTGGAACACTGGCTTGGGACATACAAGGAAACGCTTTCACTGGCACAAGGCAACAAGATCCGGCAATGCTGGGAAGGGAAGTGAAGTGAGGTATTATAGGCATGGAGCAGATGGGAGCAATTACACTAATTGGGCCAGGCACCAATTAGTGGTGCACTGGCCCTTTAAGTCTTAGAGAGCTGGCAGCGCGCGCCAGGACGTGACAGCCGGGGAACGGGACAGGTAAGTAGATTGGGATGCGACCCACGAGCGGGCGCGTCCCGCTATGCGAATCGCATCCCCGCCGGCAGTGACAGTGCAGCGCTCCCGGTCAGCGGGTCTGACCGGGGCGCTGCAGAGAGGAGAATGCCGCGAGCGCTCTGGGGAAAAGCAGGGACCCAGAGCGCTCGGCGTAACAGTTTCCACTGACGCGGAGGGCGAATAGGACAGTCTTTAAGGAAATGTTCAGTATTGGCACAGTACAAGCACAGATTTCCATTTCTGTGGCGAGTCCTCTCTTCTTGGGTCAGGCGAGACCGGTCCACTTGCATAGCCTCCTCTGCGGGAGGCACAGGGGTAGGTTGGAGAGGACTTTGGAAGAGAGGTCCCAAGCGAGGAAACGTCTGGTGTGAACAAGATCCTTTTCTTGGCGGAGCTCCTGGCGTCTTTCCGTGAAACGCATATCTATGCGGGTGGCCAACTGAATGAGTTCAGACAAGGTAGCAGGAATTTCTCGTGCAGTCAGAACCTCTTTGATGTGGCTGGATAAACCTTTCTTGAAGGTCGCGCAGAGTTGGCCTCATTGTTCCAAGCTAGCTCAGAGGTGAGGGTGCAGAACTGGATAGCATATTTGCCCACTGAAGAGCTTCCTTCGACGAGATTCAGAAGAGCCGTCTCGGCAGAGAAAGCCCGGGCTGGCTTCTCAAAGACGATGCGTACTTCAGAAAAGAAGGACTGGACTGAAGCAGTGGCAGGATCGTTGCGGTCCCACAGCGGTGTGGCCCAGGACAAGGCCTTTCCAGGTGACAAACTGACCACGAAAGCCACCTTCGACTGTTCTGTGGGGAACTGGTTCGACATCAATTCAAGGTGCAGGGAACATTGGGACAGGAATCCCCGGCACATCTTAGAGTCTCCATCAAATTTCTCTGGAAGAGACAAGCGGACTCTAGGCGTGGTTGCAGCAACTCGGAGAAGCTGGAGCTGGCGGAGAAGATGGTTGACGCTGGGCAGGCAGAAGCTGCTGGAGCATTGCGGTCAACTGCGTCAGCTGATGTCCTTGTTGGGCGATCTGCTGGGACTGCTGGGCAACAACGGTAGTCAGATCAGCAATACTCGGCACCTCAGCGGGATCCATGGCCGGATCTACTGTCAGGATCTGGACTAGCGGCTGGTGAGGACACAGGAGGTAGATCCTCTGTGCCAGAGAGATGATGGCACGGGTCGTACTGGGGAATCGGTTCTAAGTAGTTACTGGTGTTCACCAGAGCCTGCCGCAAAGCAGGATGGACTTGCTGTGGCGGTAACTACCAGCTCGTGTTCCCCACTAGCGACTCGACCACTCTGGCAGCTGAGACTGGCGCGGTACACAAGGACTAGACAGAGGCGAGGTCAGACGTAGAAGAAGGTCAGGGCAGGCGGCAAGGTTCGTAGTCAGGGGCAACAGCAGAAGGTCTAGATACACAGGCTAGGGAACACACTATAACGCTTTCTCAGTGCACAAGGCAACAAGATCCAGCAGGGACAGGAAGGGGAAGTGGGTTTTTATAGTGTAGGGAGTGATTGGAACTAATTGGGCCAGGCACCAATTAATGGTGCACTGGCCCTTTAAATCTGAGAGACCCGGCGTGTGCGCGCCCTAGAGAGCGGGGCCGTGCACGCCGGGACTGAGCAGGAGGACGGGGCCGGTGAGTGACACGGGATGCAACCTGCGGGCGGGCACGTCCCGCCGCGGGGATTGCATCCCCGCCGAGAGACACGGACACAGCGAGTCTGACCGGGGTGCTGCAAGCAGGAGTGTAATGCTGCGAGCGCTCCAGGGGAGAAGCGGGACCCGGAGCGCTCGGCGTTACAATATCTCTAATGACAAGTCTGGCTGTATCAAGTGTACGTAATTGTTCAAAAACAATAAAAATATATACATTCATTCTAAACGCACTGCAATACCCAGACATAAACCCCGAAAGTTACATATTGTTTTACAGATAATAAAGTACCTTGCACAGTATTTCAGCATGTTAAAAACAAAAAGTATTTGACGTGTATTAAAAAAAAAAGTCTGCCATTTGTGTCTGGACGGCAAATGTCTACGACACTGCAATGCAACGCAGCTGCTTGGGACGTCAGCTGCACAGCTGATGCTACAGAGAGTGGTCTGCAACCCGAGACTTGTCTGCTTATGCGATTACTCTGTGGCCGCTCATAGAGAGGTGTTTTTTTTTTTCCAGTTTCGGCTGAACCATGTTAGTCTTGTATTTTGCCCAAACTGAGAATGTTGTTAATATTGAAATTTCCAAAAACACCTAATTACCTAATGTTGGCCTGGTGTCGTTGATGTAGGGATGACAGATCGGTCCTGAGAGAGATTCCTTGTGACAACTGGCACCACGTGTGCTGAAGGTCTACGTATGGTGCTGATTGTGGGGCCACCATACAGTTGTCTTCATAGACGAAGCATTTACAAGGACGTCTTGTAATTTAACTTGACCCTGGTTGAACCAATCAACATAACTACACCTAACCCCATTCTAAAAATATTATTGTATTTAAAATAAATACTTCGGATGGATTCGCACTTTGTGCACTCACAATTTTGTTGCAAAAATTTCTGCAACTGTCCTATTTAACTGAATGGAACTTGCAGAAATTAATGTGTTGCGATTTATTTGAATGGGACAGATTTTGGCTAGGTTTTCACTTATTTTTTATTTTAATTTTTTTTTACCTAAAAAAAACTACCCTGTCATTTTGCACTCACAAAAAAAAACAATATGTTTTTTTAGCTTATTTTTTTTCCTTTTTTTTTTTTTTTAATATAGTGGGTTTTAGTCATGACATTTCTTCCCCTGCATTTTTATCATGTGTCATAACTTTTTCATAATTTTTTTTTCATAAAAGTTTTCATAAAACTTTTTCATAATTTCTATTGACGAAACGGGGAAAAAACACCAGAAAAAACACTCCTTTAAAGTCTGTGCATTTACCCCCTCATTGTGTGCCCCATTGCTTTAAATTAAAATGTGCATTGCAGTTCACTCTGTAAATTGCAGTTTGCATTACTTTGAGTGCATTTTAAATACGACAGAATAAAGAAACAATATATTGTATTTTTAACTTTTTATTTGCTTGAATACTAGCTTTGTAAATAGTTCATGCTAAAATAGACCTACTAAAATAAATAAATAAAATAAATCTACAGGTCACATTGGTAATGCAGGACACATATTAGCCTTAATGTAATATGGCCCAAAGTGTCAAAATACCCTAGAGAAATCCAAAACTCTCCTCGGGATTTCTGCAGTGTATTTTTCAGCATATTTTTCCACCTTGGGAATTATACACAATGGGCACATACAGACTAGATGGGCTCCTCAGACTGTAATGGAGCTCATCTAGTGCTTCTTCCAGCATTTTCCAGAGATCGGTCGGGGTCTGAACACTGTCCGATAGGTCAAAAGTTTTTCTAAATGACTGGGACACTAGTTTGTATGTCAGGGCTCCTTCAAGCTCAATTTAGGCTCAATTTGACATCCTAATGTTGCCTCCTACTGTGGTCACGGTTTCCCACCTGCTATGTGATACATCATTGTCCCCTTATTACAGCATCACCTCTAAATATAACACATGTTGTTTGGTCTGACCACACAAATAGTCAGGGCTCATGAGTTTGTGCAGCAGTCAGCTAACCTTGTGCTATCACTGGAAGCTTATTTCTTTCCACTACCTCTGCTTTCTTCAACAGGATAGAAGACCCATACATGGGGGGAGAGAGCATTGTAAGTGGGGTGCATTATCTGTTCGGCCTGTTAATAGGAGTCCTCTGGCACTGTAAGGTCGGGTTCAAACTGCAGAATTTCTGCACTTAAATGGGCATTCTCATTAAAACAATATTTTTTCTATTGAACTCCTTATGGTACATAAAAAAATATTTCTAATGTACTTTGTTTTAAAAAAAAATGAAGTTTTCTATGTTTTATTTGTGTTTAAAAGCTGCCACTAGATGTCTTCCTACTTTTCCAGATCACATTTCTTGCACAGACTTTGGACTCCTGCTGGCCTGGAAGATGTCCAAAATCAGGAAATGCAGTCTGGAGTCCCGAGGGTGTGTGTGCAAGCCTTAGCCAATCATAGCTCATCTCACACACTGAACTGCTCTGGGCTGTGTGTAGCAGAGTGAGGGAGGAAGTTCTCCCCTGTATGGCTTCAGATGATGTCACGCCTACTGGGGAATGCCCCTTCCCAGTCTGTGAATGTGACTGAGAAGATACAGAGCAAAATCAAGGTAGAAAATAAGAAAAATTATTTAAAACAAAAGGAGGGGGGGGGGAGATTATCATGATGGGCCAGTAAAATGGTAGTGTTATAAAATTTAACAAAATCATAAGAGGTACTCCTTCATTCAGCATGAATTTATAGCCAATTCAGTTCAATGAAATTCCTGCAACAGAAATTCTGTTGTGTGAATGGGACAGCGTAGTCCAATTGAAGTGTATTGGCTATAAATTCATGCAGAATTTAGTGCAGAAATTATACCATGTAGAATCGGCCTCTGGGTATTTTCATATGTCGGAATTTCTGCGCGGAATTCCGCTTGGATTGTCTGCTCAGAGAATCCGCTGCAGCAGAGTACCGTTAAATTCAATGGGATCTGCGGACCTGTTGGTGTTCGTTGTGTCACAGAGCATCCAGCTCCATTGTTTGTGTCTGCAGCAGAGCTCCCGAACGCAGATGGGCACGTAGCCTTAATAGAGTTATTCTGACTGAAGAATGTGCTGTGTATAAGGCATGCTACTGGACCTTATAGAAAATGTTGCTATTTAGTTTTCTAACAAACCTCTGGCGACATATGAAATGGCAGCAAAGGGCAATGCTATTTGTATTTTAGGATGTGAAAATGAAGTTTATTTTTGTCATTACTAGCTTCTGTTTTCTATTTCTGATACAGTTTATTGTGCATTGGAAAGTCCAACAGTGGTATAAAAAGAACCCTTTCAGTGGCAAAGGGGTATTGGGACAACCCCCTCCCTCCCACATTCAAACATGAAGGGGGAAATATTGGGGGAGATTTATCAAAACCTGTGTAGAGGAAGAGTTGACCAGTTGCCCATAGCAACCAATCAGATCGCTGCTTTCATTTTTAAAAAGGTCTCAGAAAAATAAATGAAGCGATCTGATTGGTTGCTATGGGCAACTGGTCAACTTTTTCTCAGAACAGGTCTTGATGAATCTCCCCCATTATGCTTTGGTTGTTTTTCTGCCAATTGGAAAGGACACCAAAGGGACGATGGATGGAGTCATGTACCATCTAATCTTGGGTGAGGGCCTCCATCTCTCATCCAGGGTAGTAAAAATAGACTAGACTGGGCTGGACAGTCTCCAGACCTTAATCCCAAAGAAAATCTGTGGACGGAGCTGAAGGTTCCAGTAGCCAAACGTCAGCCCTGAAATCTGAATGGCATGGAGAGGATCTGGAAAAAAGAGTGAATCCAGAACGTTATTGCCAGGTGACACACTATGGAAGTTCTCCCTTTCTCCTCATTGGTGATATGGCTGCGCTTTGTTGATCCTGTACCCCCTATTCATTTTCAGGGTCTTTTCGGGCATGTCTGTCACGTACCTGAATGTGGGCTGTCCCGGAACTGGATGTGGATCCTCTACCTGTGTAGCTGATGACTCGGACCTTATCGGGGAGCAGAGTCTAAGGTGCCGCTGGTCTTCACCAGAGCCTGCCGCAAGGCAGGATGGATTTGCTGCAGCAGGCGACACCCAGGTCGCTACCCCCAATACGGCTCGACCACACAGGTAACTGGGCAAAGCGAGGTACCGGAGGATGAGGCAGAGGTGTAGTCAACGTAGCAGAAGGTCTAGGCAGGCGGCAAAGGTTCGAGTCAAAAAATTTAGCAGGAAGGTCTGGAAACACGGGTAGGCAAAGCAGGCAATGGGAACGCTTTCTCTTGAAGATCCGACAGGGGGGCGTTGGAGGTGCAAAAACTTATAACATGGTGACAGGTGCTTTAACTAATTATGGGCACACTGGGCCTTTAAATTTCAAAGCTCTGTCGCGCGCGCGCCCAGAGGGATTGAGAGGAAGCAGCAGAAGTGGAGCAAGGTAAGGGACGGACCGGGATTCGCATGCGGGCATGTACCGCGATGCAAATAACGGCCCCGCTGGAGTCGGGGATGCTGCGCTCATGGCCGGAGTCAACAGGCGGAGAGCAGCATGTTACAGTATCCCCCCTAGGTCTCCTCCTCCTTTTATGGCTCAATAATTTTTTGAAAATCCTGATCCAGAATGTTATCCTGTGGCTCCCAAGACCTCTCTTCAGGACCGAATCCCTCCCAATCTACAAAAAATTAAAATTTACCTCTGATGAACTTGGAGTCCAGAATTTCCTTGACAGGATATACATCAGAGGTGCCAGAGATGGGAGTGGGAGAAATGTACTTTTTAGGGAAGCAGTTATAGATGACGGGTTTCAGGAGGGAGACGTGGAAAGAATTTGGGATCCGGAAGGAGGAAGGCAGTTGTAGCGAATAGGCCACTGGATTAAGACGTTTCTTGACCTTGAAAGGCCCCAAATAGCATGGTCCCAGTTTATAGCAAGGTATTCTGAAGCAAATGTATTTTGATGAATAGCCATACCTTGTCCCCGGGGGAAAATATGGGTCGGAGCATGAAGAAGGGAGAGACTAGTCTTTTTCCAAATGGCGGTGAAGTTCCGTACTAGTTCATCAGCCATAGGGACTCCGGAGGAGGAAGGTAAGGGTAGAGGTAGATGAAGATGAAGACCATAGACTACATAGAAGGGTGAAGTTACTGTGGACTCGGTTTACCTATGGTTGTACGAGAACTCAGCCCAGAGTAGAAGATCAGACCAGTCGTCATGGCGGGCGGAGACAAAATGGCGAAGATAATCCCCCAAAATCTGATTCACCCTCTCATCTTGACCATTAGACTGGGGGTGATAAGCAGAGGAGAAATCCAAATTAACTTGAAGTCGTGAACAGAGTGCCCTCCAGAATTTGGAGACGTACTGGACTCCTCGGTCAGAGACAATATGTGTCATCAATCTGTTGAGACGGAAGATATGGGAAAGGAACAGTTTGGCTAGTTGTGGTGCAGATGGTAAGCCAGGCAAAGGCACAAAATGAGCCATCTTAGAAAATCGGTCCACCACTACCCAGATGACTATATTGCCGCTAGAAGAAGGAAGATCCGTAATAAAGTCCATAGCAATGTTAGACCAGGGCAGATCAGGAACAGGCAAAGGATGCAGTAGACCGGCAGGCTTTGCACGTGGTGTTTTGTCCCGGGCACAAACAGAGCAAGAACGAACAAAGTCCATGACATCCCGTTTCAGAGTGGGCCACCAATACTGATGAGAAATTAGTTGCAAGGATTTACGGATTCCAGCATGACCAGCCAACAGAGAAGAATGACCCCATTTCAAGATCCGGAGTCTCAAAGGAGGAGAAACATAAGTCTTCCCAGGGGCAGATGCTGAAGACTTGCTGGTGCTGCAGAAATAAGACGATCTGGAGGGATCAATATGTTGCAGATGGGGTTCCAGATCTTGTACCTCGGAAGATCTAGATAGAGTATAAGCTTGAAAATTCTTCTCTGCAGGGCGAAAATGAATAAAAAAATTAAATCTGGAGAAGAACAGGGACCAGCGAGCCTGACGAGGATTGAGACGCTGGGCAGACTGAAGATAAAGCAAGTTCTTGTAATCTGTATAGATGGTTATAGGATGCACTGAGCCATCTAAGAGATGCCGCAATTCTTCCAAGGCCAACTTAATAGTCAGGAGCTCTCTATCTCCTATAGTGTAATTTCTCTCTGCTGGAGAGAAGGTCTTCGAGAAGAATCCGCAAGTCACAGTCTTACCCTTGAAGGATTTTTGTGTCAAGACTGCTCCTGCTCCGACAGAAGACACATCCACCTCTAAAGTAAAAGGCGTGTCCGGATCAGGTCTTGACAACACCGGAGCAGATGCAAAGGCAGATTTTAAGTTTTTGAAGGCTTCTTTGGCCTCTGGAGACCAGACCTTAGGATTGGCAGCTTTTTTGGTTAGAGCTACAATGGGGCAACCAAGGTGGAGTAGTGGGGAATAAACCTGTTGATAATAATTGGCAAAGCCAAAGAAGCGCTGAACCGCTTTCAGTCTAGTAGGTTGAGGCCACTCCAGTACAGCGGATAACTTGTTAGGATACATTTGTAGTCCTTGACTGGTAACGATATATCCCAGAAACGGAAGGCTGGTCTTTTCAAAGGTACATTTTTCTAGTTTTGCGTAGAGCTGATTGTCTCAGAGACGCTGCAGAGCTTGACGGAGATGAAGACGGTGAGTGTGGAGATCGGGTGAATAGATGAGGATGTCATCCAAATAGACAATGACACAGGAGTAGAGAAGGTCCTGAAAAATGTTGTTGACAAACTCCTGGAAGACTGCTGGAGCATTACAAAGTCCGAAAGGCATAACAAGATATTCGAAATGTCCATCTCGAGTATTGAACGCGGTTTCCACTCATCCCCTTCTCTTGTACGAATTAAGTTACAGGCACCACGAAGATCCAATTTGGAGAAAATCCTGGCTCCTTGCAGACGGTCAAACAACTCTGAAATTTAAGAAAGGGGATAACGTTTTTTAACTGTGATTTTAGTCAGTTACCGGTAGTCGATGCAAGGACGCAAGGACCCATCTTTCTTTTCCCTAAGAAAAACCCAGCTCCGGCAGGAGAAGAGGACCTCCTTATAAGTCATTTCTGTAGTTTCTCCTGGATATAGGTTGACATGGCCAGGGCTTCAGGAACAGACAAGAGGTAGATACGGCCCCTGGGAGGTGTGGTGGCAGGAAGCAAGTCTATTGGACAATTGTATGGGCGATGTGGAGGCAAAACTTCTGCTTGCTTTTCGCTGAAGACATCAGCAAAATCCTGGAGAAAAGAAGGTAACCCGGGTAGAGGTCTAGACGAAGGTTCCAACTTGGTCACACGTACATGAATGCAGTGATTGTTGCAGTGCGGACCCCAGCGAAGGACTTCTCCGGTTTTCCAATCCAGCTGTGGGGCATGGAGCTGCAACCAAGGTAGACCAAGCAAGAGAGGTGAAGTACAGTGTGGAAGCACGTAGAAGGACAAGTTCTCCCTATGTGAGACTCCGACCTGCATCAACAGGGGTTCTGTGCGGTATAGCACGGTACAGTCCAGTTTTTCTCCATTGACTGTGGAGATGAACAGCGGTTTCAGTAGGCGTAAAACTGTCAGATGATACTTATGCACTAGAGAGGTATCAATGAAGTTTCTAGCACAGCCTGTCCTGGAGAGGCTGTACAGGAGCTGGAGGAGGCTGTGGTTGTGGCAGTTGCTGCTGAGCAGATAGCAACTGCTGCACCATGGCGGATAGCTGGTTAAGCTGCTGTGCCTGCTGGGCCAATTGCTGGGACTGGAGTGCCACGATAGATGCAAGATCTGTGTTGTCAGGCAGAGGAACCCCAGTTGGATCCATGGCCGGATCTTACTGTCACGCACCGGAATGCGGGTTGTCACGGGACTGGATGTGGATCCTCTACCTGTGTGGCCGTATTGGGGAGCGGAGTCTAAGGTGCTGCTGGTCTTCACCAGAGCCCACCGCAAGGCAGGACGGATTTGCTGTGGCAGGCGACACCCAGGTCGCCACCCCCAATATGGCTTGACCACACAGGTAACTGGGCAAAGCGAGGTACTGGAGGATGAGGCAGAGGCGTAGTCAACTTAGCAGAAGGCAGGCAGCAAAGGTTTGCAGTCAAAAAACATAGCCGGAAGGTCTGGAAACATGAGTAGGCAAAACAGGCAATGGGAATGCTTTCTCTTAGACAATGAGCACTGAAGATCCGGCAGAGAGGCGTGGGAGGTGCAGAAACTTATAACATGGTGACAGGTGCATTAACTAATTATGGGCGCACTGGACCTTTAAATTTCAAAGCTCCGGCGTGCGCGTGCCCAATGGGACGGGGACGCATGTGCGGGGGCTGAGAGGAAGCAGCAAGAGTGGAGCGAGATAAGGGACGGGACGGAATTCGCATGCGGGCACGTCCTGCGATGCGAATCCTGGCCCCCACGAGAATCGGGGACACAGGGACGCTGCGCTCACGGCTGGAGTCACCGGCCGGAGCACAGCATGTTATAGAGTCTATATTGTTATGTGACTCCAAGCTATTTTGCTGCTAATGGGTAGAAAAATATGCAGCTGATTTTGCTATACATTAACTTCAATAGGTAAGAGAACACGCATAAGCAAATACGCCTGAAGATACGGCACGTGTGACCCTACCCTTAATATGTTTGTTTTTAAACTTTGCTGGATTGTGTTTTTTGGTTTTGCAGTCCATTTTGTAGTAAGGCAAGAAGGAAAAAACAATTACACCAAAACTAACATTTTCTGGTCTTTAACAGGTTAAATTAGCATTTCTGGAGGATAAAATATGTAAGTCCAGCACCGAGCATTAGCAATTTTTATGAAAACGATCGCCAATGCCGCCAACACATGACATCCCTAGACCTGATGACATGCTAACCTAACCCCGCATCATGAACCTTTTATATCATCACAATGGTGTAACGTGCATGAAAGGAGGAAACTGCTGGAGCTGCTCAGTTGTAGCAGAAGAGTCTGAAGATTTAGCTGAAGAAAGAGGGGTCCCTTTTAAGCAGGATCTAATGTAAAGTGTCTAAGTATCACTGTATGGTATAAGTATGTATAAGTATCATTGTATTGTATGAAGATGTATAAGTATCATTGTATTGTATAGAGATGTATAAGTATCATTGTATTGTATGAAGATGTATAAGTATCATTGTATTATATAGAGATGTATAAGTATCATTGTATTGTATGAAGATGTATAAGTATCATTGTATTGTATAGAGATGTATAAGTATCATTGTATTGTATAGAGATGTATAAGTATCATTGTATTGTATGAAGATGTATAAGTATCATTGTATTATATAGAGATGTATAAGTATCATTGTATTGTATAGAGATGTATAAGTATCATTGTATTATATAGAGATGTATAAGTATCATTGTATTGTATAGAGATGTATAAGTATAATTGTATTGTATAGAGATGTATAAGTATCATTGTATTGTATAGAGATGTATAAGTATCATTGTATTATATAGAGATGTATAAGTATCATTGTATTATATAGAGATGTATAAGTATCATTGTATTATATAGAGATGTATAAGTATCATTGTATTGTATAGTATAGAGATGTATAAGTATCATTGTATTATATAGAGATGTATAAGTATCATTGTATTGTATAGAGATGTATAAGTATCATTGTATTATATAGAGATGTATAAGTATCATTGTATTGTATAGAGATGTATAAGTATCATTGTATTGTATAGAGATGTATAAGTATCATTGTATTGTATAGAGATGTATAAGTATCATTGTATTATATAGAGATGTATAAGTATCATTGTATTGTATAGAGATGTATAAGTATCATTGTATTGTATAGAGATGTATAAGTATGATTGTATTATATAGAGATGTATAAGTAGGATTGTATTGTATAGAGATGTATAAGTATCATTGTATTGTATAGAGATGTATAAGTATCATTGTATTATATAGAGATGTATAAGTATCATTGTATTATATAGAGATGTATAAGTATCATTGTATTGTATAGAGATGTATAAGTATCATTGTATTGTATAGAGATGTATCAGATCTCAGAGGTTCTTCTTTGCCTTCCTAGTTTTTCTTTGCCTTCCTTCCCGGCGGTGGTTCTTCTTCAGGTTCCCCCTCAGTTGGACCTGAGTAAGAACCACAAGCTGCATTATTTAATAGCATACAGGACCTCTGCCTATTGCTTAGGACTTTTATTAGGGCATTAGTGGCCGTGGCTAGCACCTGATTTACTGCTATTTGTACCTAGACTGGCTACTGTTTTGAGGTACATGTCCAAGTGCAATGTAGCTAATGCCCGTGTAAGAGCATCCTGATAAAAATAGAATAAAGTGCTAATAAAGCTCCTTAATAAAAATGGGCATTTAAAAAAAAATAAAAAGTTTCAGGTGAAATTTTTCTAGTATTGTTAACCAGAATCCAGTAATTCAATCATTTGTAAACCACCATATTTTTGGGCAAGTTCTATTGTGCGCAAAAATATTGTGACTTTTACTCTTTTTATTCCCTACTTTCAAGAGTAATACACATTTTTTTTTAACTTAGTCTTTCTAGGAATAGCAATGAAATATGTGTTATTCCACCACCAAGTAAATAAATGTGCAACGGAAAAGAGGATTACTGAATACGCCAGGGTGTTTCTTACTGAATACAGTAAATGTCGTGTGAGAATAGCCTACAATGAATTGAAAAAGGATTTGGTCCCCTACTGATTTTATGTTTTCCCACTGACAAAGAAATAATCAGTCTATAATTGTAATGGTCGGTTTATTTTGGACAGTGAGAGGCGAAGAAACAACAGCAAATCCAGAAAAACGGATGTCAAATAAGTTATGAATTGATTTCCATTTTACTTAGTGAAATAAGTATTTGATCCCCAATAAATGAAAAAGATTTCTGGCTCCCCATTGTCTTTTATACTGATAATAAACTTAGAACAAAAACAAAGGAATGGGATGGAGTAATAAATTGATAAAAATATGACTTTATTGATAATTCATCACATATTAAAAACAAGAAAAGACATCATAAAAAGGGGGAAAACCAACTTGTGGTGGAAAAGAGGGCGTCACTCCAGAAGGTCCACAATGTAAACTGTAGTATTGAATACATTTCATAAGTTGAACTACTGCTCATTCTATTGCACAATCCTATAGAGGGTATACCTCAACAACTATAAGGTGCCTAGAGACAGTATACATACCAATAAATAGAATCAAGATGCAAGTATAAGAGGGACTGCTGGAGAGACGCCACCCCAACGTACGTTTCGGGTTGTCCTTTGTCCTGGGGGTGGCGTCCTCTCAGCAGGAGCTGCTTTTTATATGGTCCCCGTCCAATAACATACATCCACGTCATCCTTACATAAATTACCGGGTAAGACATACCTCTCTATCGGCGCAGATAATGAACTTAGATTAGGAGCACTCTCTTAAAGGCAGTGCTCCTAATCTCATATTGTTACCTGTATAAAAGACACTTGTCCACAGAAGCAATCAATCAGATTCTAAACTCTCCACCATGGCCAATACCAAAGAACTGTCCAAGGATGTCAGGGACAAGATTGTAGACCTACGCAAGGCTGGAAGTTTACAACAGTTGGTGCGCAGGGCCAGTGTAAGAATTTCTGCTTACACAAGTGAAGCTCCATTTTTGCCAAAATGTAAGTTAGAATAGAGTGTCATACAACGGATGAGTTAAGTAAATAGTTGGTGCCAAGAATAAATAAAAAACAGGAAGATAACAAATATGGGTATTATATTATATTTTCCTATTACCCTTTGTGAAATTGAAAAATTTGGGTTAGCACCAACATTTTAGTGAACAAAATAAAATTTTTCATTTTCATGTCCAACTTTAACGAAAATTTGTCAAACATCTGTGGAGTGTTAAGGCTCACTATACCCCTTGTTACGTTCTATGAGGGGTATAGTTTCCAAAATGGGGTAACTTTTTTTTTGTGTTTAGGTCAGAACCGCTGTAAATAGCAGCCATCCCTGTGCAAATCACCAGTTTAGGCCTCAAATGTACATGGTGCGCTCTTACTCCTGAGCCCTATTGTGCGCCCGCAGAGCACTCTGCGTCCACATATGGGGTATTTCTGTACTCAGGAGAAATTGTGTTCCAAATTTTTTTTGCCCTTTTACTTCTTGTGAAAATGAAAAATATGGGGCAACACCAGCATGTACACTGACAGGCAGGTGTAGACCCTAACTTTACCTTTTCATAAGAGGTAAAAGGAGAAAAAGCCCCCCAAAGTATGTAACACTTTCTCCTGAATATGGAAATGACCCATATGTGGCCCTAAACTGTTGCCTTGAAATACGACAGGGCTCCGAAGTGAGAGAGCGCAATGTGCATTTGAGGCCTGAATTAGGGATTTGCATAGGGACGAACCTGGATGCAAGCATAGCACTTGTCTTCTCCACCAAAATACCCTACGGCAGTGTTCCCCAAACAGGGGGTCTCCAGCTGTTGCAAAAATCCCAGCATACCTGGACAGTCAATGGCTGTCCGGCAATACTGGGAGTTGTTGTTTTTTCAACAGCTGGAGGCTCTGTTTTGGAAACAGTGCCGTACGAAACATTTTTAATTTTTGTGTGGGGGGGGGGGGGGGGGAACTGTGTAAGGGTGTGTGTATATGTAGTGTTTTACACTTTATTTTGTGCAAGTGTAGTGTTTTTAGGGTACATTCACATGGGCGGGGGTTCACAGCAAGTTTCCCGCTGGGAGTTTGAGCTGCGGCTAAACATTTGTTGCAGCTTAATTTGCAGTGAGAAACTCACTGAAAACCCCCACCCGAGTGGCGCAACAGCCGGAGGCACAACTACAACTCCCAGCATGTCCTTTGGCTGTCTGTGCATACTGGGAGTTGTAGTTATGCAACAGCTGGAGGCCCACGTTTTCATAGAAAAAAATTGCCTCCAGCTGTTGCATAACTACAACTCTCAGCATGCACAGACAGCCAAAGGACATGCGGGGAGTTGTAGTTTTGAAGCAGCTGGAGACACAGTGTGTGGAAAACACTGCCCTATGGGGACAAAAAAAAATTATATAACAAAAAAAGGCAATAATTGTGAAAGCCCCTCCCCTAATAAAAGCTTAAATCACCCCCCCCCCCCCCCATTTTTCAAAAAAGAAGTAAATATAAATAAACAAACATATTTGGTATCACTGCATGCATAAATGTCCAAACTATTGAAATATGAGAAACTACACGGTCAATGGCATAAACCTTTAAAAAAAAAAAAAAATTGCTGATTTTCGGTCACCTCATACAGCAGAAGAAAATTAGTAAAATGTGACCAAAAAGTCCCATTCAAAATGGTACTGACATAAACTACAGATAAGGGCGCAAAAAAATGACCCTCATACATCTCCATGTACGGAAAAATAAAATGTAACAGGGGTCAGAAGAGGATTATTTTAAACATACCAATTTTGGTGAATGTAGGTATTATTACATTCACCGAATCAGGGCATGTCATGGGGGTGGGGGTTGGATTACAGTGGGAGGATTGAAATGGCAGGGGGGGGGGGGGGGTCGTAGTGGAGATTGAAATAGCAGAGGGGGGGGGGACTGAAATGGTACAAGGTGGAAGAGAGGGGGATTAAAATGGCCCAGGGTGATCAGAGGGGGCATTAAAATAGCTCAGGAGTGTGGTGGGGGCGCAATTAAAATGGCAGAAGGGGGTTGGGGGGTATCAATTAAAATAGCACAGGAGGATCGGGGGGGGGGGGGGAATTGGAATTTAAATAACACAGGGCCCCTGTGTCATTTCAACCCCCCCCACCCTCATCCTCCTGTGTCATTTTATTTAACACCCCCCCTCAACCCCTTTCGCCATTTTAATTGTCCCCTGATCCCCATGTGCCCTGATTGTGCCCTTGATCCAGTACATGGAAGCTTACATCTTCCGCGTTCATGATGGCACGCCACACCCCCACCATTCATGTCTATGGGAGGTGGCGTGACGGCTAGTACATAGCCTCCTCACACCATCACGCCTCCTCTCATAGAAGGGAATGGAGGAGGTGTGGCTGCTTGTATCGCCAATCATTGGGCATGAAGCAGAGTTCGCTCCGTGCACCGAATGACAGGGGTGCTGCAGTGGAGATTGCAGGGGTCCCCAGCGGCGGGACCCCCGCGATCTAACTACTTATCCCCTATCCTCAGGATTGGGGATGAGATGTTTTCAGCGGAGTACCCCTTTAAGGTCCTGAGTGGTCAAGCCAGTCTCTGGACCTTAATACCATAGAAAATCGGTGGAAGATGCTGAAGGTTCAAGTTGTTAAACATCAACCTTAAAAATCTTAAAGAGGCCCTGTGGCCAACCAAAAAAATTATTCAATTTACATAAATAACAGAGTGTCTTGACCAAACACCTTTTTACAGTTTCTTGCTGGCCTTGGGTCCTCATTAATGACTTAGAGAGGATTGTGATTGACCAAGTGGCACAGGTTTTTCCTTTCCTGGGTTGACATCAATGGAGCAGGAACTGGATTCAACTGCTGTCATTGTAACATGGGCCTAAATTATTTCTATTCTACTTAGGGAGCTAACTATAGGTAAGACAATGGGAGCTTAAAGATCCCTCTATTATTTAAGAAGATACATGAATTATAAATGGCACTTGGTAGGTGGGGACACATTTCAGATTTTGCATCTAAAGTCCCAACTCATTTCATGTGACATGGAAAGTCGATTTTTAGGCTGCTGGCTGCTTTTATTGCTGGCTAGACTGGGGTGTTGCTGACACAAACAGTAGGGGGTAGCAGTGAGCTTGTGTCGGAACTCACTGCATCAGGCTTTTGGAGGGGCTTGAGAAGCCCCATAAATAAATTTAAAAAATAAGTGTTTTACAGATTTATTTAATTTTTGGGCAGCTACACACTGGACATAAATTTATTTTTTTCCGGAATACCTCTTTAAGTAAATTCTCTGACACCATTGAGAAAAAGTTTCAGTTCCATTAATCCTTCATTTTGATTTTACTTTAACTAGATCTACTAGGCCGGCATATGGGTTTATCTACAAGAATATAAAGCAAATCAGAAAAAGGCTTCAAAATACTAAAAAATGAAATCATTGTCCAAAACTCACCACATGTTCAGGCTTCATATGGCCTTGGTTTACCCTATCAGTATTTTTGTGGTCTTTTGTTTATGTAACCAGTGTCCTATTAAACATGAAAAAGAAAGTCATTGTCCTTGTCCCCCTAGTAATCATTTAATGCTTAATGTTACCCACAAATCAATTGCCTAAAATTCCTTCTATATTATGTTCTTTGCCCTTTTGCACTTTCTGGAGACATTGTGGGTTTGATATATTGGCCATAGGGATTCTTATCTCTGAACTTTCCATGAATGGGCCAAGGGCACGGTCTCTTTAACCTGCAGCCTTACAAATAAAACTCATCAGCAGATCCCATCATGTTTTCATGAGATTTGGGTGCCTTGGAAACTTTGGCCATAAAACAGCCTCCTCCCTCCTGCTCGGCCTCTGTGTATTGTTCTCATTATTCGATTGCTGATGGAGAAAAGGAGGCAAAATACTGGTATGTTTTATACAGAAAATATGTAAAAAATAAATACATTTAAAAAAAAGACGCTAATATTTTTGTCCACCCAAAAATATATTAAAAAAATGTATATATGGAAATTCTGTAGTGTACATGGACCCTAAAAATGATAAATATTTTTAAATGGGTCTTCTGTCCTGTCACTCATTGGGGCTCTGACCTTCTCGTCCGGGTCCCATCTTAACACAAGGATATGCCTGACTAGCCAATCACTAACTGAGAATGGTCACCACTGTGGCCCATCATTGGCTTAGTCAATATTACCTAAGGACCAAGAAGTGAGGATCAGCAGAGACCCAATAAATGTCAGTATAGCAGTTGTGGGGAAATCAATGGTGCTTTTGTTTTTAGAAAAACAGAAAAAAGGCAGCCTACACCTCAAGGACAGTAGTAGTATATAATTAAGTTTGATAATTTATTGGATGGCTGAGACCGTGCTTCAAATATCAAAAATGAATAAATGTATTTAAAACATATACATAAACTTTGATGCAAAGAAATTCCCCTCACAGGGCCCTTGTGGGGGTTATAATTACATAGATAGATTGTGAGACATAATATAATGTTACTCAATACAGATAAAAATAAAATAAATCTTAAAATGTAACTGCAGTGTGACTGTTAATCCGGCAGTCCAATTTGACTGATAGTCCGGTATATTATGGGAAAACGTCCAGCAATATGATATGTATAAGAATATGAGAAATGTCCAGAATAATGTCCGATAAATTATATTACCAGATATTGATGTTTCCTTCTGAATCTCGCTGTAATAGGCTGCCTGTAGTCGCTTGCATGTGCCGACACGGCTGGTTGAGGCGGCACTGAACCCGATGTTTGCCGTGCAATGGCTGCGGAGGTCCGGAGATACCAACGTGGAGGGTTTTTGCTGGACTCCCTGGTGTGGATGGCGTCTGATGTCAGCAGTCAGTGGGAAACGCAGGCAGTGGATGATCAAGATGAAACAGTGAGTGGATCACAGCCTGTATGCAGTGTGACCGATATATGGACTTTTACTTACAATTATATGGACTTCCATCTACAAATTGTCCGTAAAGATTTGAATCCAGCATTTCTATTCCAACGCTGTGAACAAGCCAGTTGCCACTGGTTTCAATCACCACTCTTGTGATCCACTCGCTGTTTCATCTGACGCTGCCGACCCTGTGTTCCATCTTGATCATCCACCCCCTGGGTTTCCCACGGACTGCGGACATCAGACGCCATCCACACCAGGGAGTCCAGCGAAAACCATCCATGTTGGTATCTCCGGACCTCCGCAGCCATTGCACGGCAAACATCGGGTTCAGTGCTGCCTCAACCAGCCGTGCCGGCGCATGCAAGCGACTACAGGTCAGCCTATTACAGCGAGGTCCAGAAGGAAACATCAATATCTGGTAATATAATTCTAACATATCCTACAGTATTTAACTGGTTTATATCGGACATTATTCTGGACATTTCTCAGATTCTTATACATATCATATTGCTGGACGTTTTCCCATGATATACCGGACTATCAGTCAAATTGGACTGCCGGATTAACAGTCACACTGCAATTACATTTTAAGATTTATTTTATTTTTATCTGTATTGAGTAACATTATATTATGTCTCACAATCTATCTATGTAATTATCCCCCCACAAGGGCCCTGTGAGGGGAATTTCTTTGCATTAAATGTTTATGTATATGTTTTAAATAAATGTATTCATTTTTGATATTTGAAGCACGGTCTCAGCCATCCAATTAATTATCAAACTTAATTATATACTACTACTGTCCTTGAGGTGTAGGCTGCCTTTTTTCTGTTTTTCAATTACTGCTACTACACACCTTGGGTATAGGTGTATTTGCCTACCTCACCTCGGCCAGTATATAGTTGTGAGCTGCACCATCCTTTTTTTTTTTTTCTTGTTTTTGTCCTTTGCTTTGTTTTTTGATATTTTTTATACAAAATGTTATAAAATTATATTAATAAATATATGGTAATTATTAGTTATTGATTTTACACAAAAGTATTTTACTTGCCACATTGTTGGATAAAAATGTCCACTCCGCTCATGAATCAAGGGTCACTTTTGGATATTGTTGAATTTTTCAAGTACGTAATGTGGATGACATAAGTGAAATGTGATGTTGCTCTAAGTGCTTCGGGCCCAGCATATGTCAGTAAGTGGGGCTTTGCTTCAGGACTTTTCGAAGGCAGTGATGGAAGAGAGATGCAAAAATGATTGACTCCCATAGCACAGTTATAATTCCCCTGTTTCCTGTGCTGGAGCAAGACTGACAGAAGGCTCTTTAGGCTCAAATGTAAATTCATTTTCAGTCTCCATTTTGGGATAACAAGGGGACAGTTTTACAACTTGAGTCCTGAGACTTAAGCCATAAAGTAGAGAAGTGTACTCGGGAAGTGAATTTATAATGTACAGGCCGGGCTGTCTATTTCTCCCCTAAAAAGTCATCTGCCCTCTGGTAATGGTGTTGATGCAGCAAGGGGAGGTGTTTGAGGGACAGATGTCACTAGTAGACCCCCATGAGCTACCCTAAGGCCACCCAGTGAAGACAGCTGATGGTGGGAGGTTCCCGGGTGCATTTGGAGGACAGCAGCACTTTATCTCTGTCCCTGTCCATCACAGTTCATGTCCCTAGCAGTGGTTTTTATTTTCTTTACAGAGCAGCAGGTGACCTTGTTAAGCAATGGCAGCTGCCGGCCCCCTCTGGCGTAGAAAGAGTTAAATGTATTGTGGAAAGAAATGAAAAAAATCAAAAATCAACAAAAATCTTTCAGCTAAGTGTGTGCGAAGGAGGGAGTTAACACCTCAGTCTATTGAAATGATGATGGCAGATCATGAGCAGTCAACAGACCTGTGTAGGCCTGGTGGGAGGTCGTGTATCAATGGCATGGTGTTTATGGCCAGGAAGTATCCCAAGCCGACACCCCATTAATAGTGTGAATTGCTAACAGCTTCTGTAAGTGCTGCCAGTCCCATAATAGCCCAAACTTCTTTCCTGCCTAAACCTATTTGGTTCAGCCATGTTTTTTTGATTTTATTTTCAAAAAGTTTGATCTTGGTTTGGGGCAACTACATAATAGGATCTGCAGGTGGTTTAAATGGTACCAATTTGCAGATGAAGATGGCAGCATTACAAGGGAAACCCTGGTAGAGAAGAGACAGATCAGTGTTTTCTACTAAGAATGTTTCAGGTATACTTGCATACTGTCATAGAGACACAGTAATGAACTGTGTGACCAGAGACCAAGGAGCTAATCACAGGAGAAAACTAGCATCCTGATGTTTATCAGATTGTAGACCAATGATAGTACACCCTTTACTCCTAAAGGGGTACTCCGCCCCTAGACATCTTATCTTCTATCCAAAGGATAGGGGATAAGATGTCTGATCGCGGGGGTCCCGATGCCACAATCTCTCCTGCAGCACCCCAGTTCATGAGCTGCACGGAGCGAAGATCGCACTGTGGCTGATGACGGGCAATACAGGGGCCGGGGACGTCACGCCCCGTCCCCTCAATGCAAATCTATGGGAGGGGGCATACCCCATTCCTATGGACCAAATTTGTAAAACGGCCACATGGGCTTCACCTAATACTTTCACGAAGCACTACAGATTGGATGTCGCGGACACTCAGGAATCGGCCTTTGGCATGAGTGTTATTCAAGGAGCCGGTAACCTATAAAGCTTTGCCCCCCCCCCCCCCCCTGTATATTTTCTTCACTGCTGGGAGTTTCCCATGGTGTGCTGCCACAGATGATCAGGAAAATTTACTTTTTCTGAAATTTTAATTTCCTGGAGTCCGTGGCAGCACAAGTATACCCACCCAATAAATTGTCACTGCTGCATAAAATACGAAGTGTGTCTGTGTTTGTGGGGTACTTATAGGTTAGGAGGGGGTTGATCCTTATTAACTAAATTACTTGTCTCGGTGCTATTGCTAGTTCGTTTTTCTACTCCAGGTTAATGAGAGAAACATTAACACATGGTGTGCTGCCACGGATTCCAGGAAATGAAAATTTCAGAAAACCTATGGGTGGGGGCAAACCTATGGGAGGGAGAGTGATGGCTGTCACGAGGGGGCCTGTCATCAGCCACGGAGCGATCTTTGCTCCGTACAGCTCATGAACTGGGCTGCTGTAAGAGAGATCACCGGGCGGCGGACCCCCACGATCAGACATCTTATCCCCTATCCTTTGGATAGGAGATAAGATGTCTAGGGGCGGAGTACCCCTTTAAAGGGGTTATCCAGGAAATTAGAGCAGAAAAATGGAGCAGGTTTCTTCCATTAATAGTACCACATTTTGTCATCAAGTTGGGTATGTTTTTGCAGCTCAGTTCCATTGAAGTAAAAGGAGCCAAGTTGCAATACCACACACAACCTGAGGACAGATGTGGTGCTGTTTTTGAAATAAATGTGCTCTTTTTTCTATTCTGTTGCCCCATTTAAAAGGGTACATACAAAGGCATGTTGAAATCCAGCATTATTGTCCTTGACTTCTGCTAATGGGAAAGCATTATTAGGTATCATACACATTAGCTCATTAGCTGATCCTATTGAATATGTCTCCAGTATGGTCATGTGTTACTTACCTTAACTCTTACTGTAGTGGACTCATATGTACTAAACTGTAGTGGATTTATATGTACTAACATGTATATATATATTTATTAAAATGTCTATTTTCCTAAATTTTATTGTATATCCTTACTGCACTGAACTGCTCCCTCCTCCTTCCCCCGTTTACTCCCTCCCTCCATCGAGCATCAAAGATAAGAAATACGTAGAAGGAGTTTTAACCAATTATTTGCTTTTTATACCCAATTCACCTCACTTTCTGCACACAGCATTTTAGAACGGTTAAAAAAAAAAAACTCTGTAGTCATCTCAGCTAACAGGTGTCTGGGTGGTCTTTCTAGCGCGTGCACCACTTCTGATAAAACTAATCAGGAAGGGGGCAGATCTTCACTGGGTACAACCAGGATCTATTTTATTTCCAGCACTGCATCCTGGCAAGCATCCACAGACCACGCAAGGTGCTTTCTGTACTCCAGCTCTTGCTACCTTCCTACATTGCCTCCACTGGCCCTCCTGTTCTGACTGCTCAGCAGCTTCTGGTTAATAAGGCAATGGGTTCCCAAACTTGATGTCAGGCCGAATGGTCTAATTAAAAGGGACTCACCCTGCTATGCATTGCCTGTTGGTTTCTGCTTTATCCTGATAGACCTGTTCCTAACCTTAGCCTTGCTCTTGGATATTGCCTTTACTTCTGACTCTGACTCTTGGCTTCCTTCCTTCCTTATGCTCTTGTCTCATTCTATGGCCTGTCAGATTCTGACCCTTCCTCTTGTTCCTGACTATGCTACTACTGTATGAGCAACTCTGTTGCCAATTTGTGTGTATTCTGGGGACCACAACCTGGGGATCCTAGTGCAACAAAGTCCATACCTCCTTGCAGAGGTAAATGTAAAGACCAGGGAATGTCTTAGACTCCACACTCCAACCCAGCCTGCACCAAATGGATTACTGTGGTGTCGGGTGAGGGTAATGTGTGAATTAACCTTTTTGTGAGGCCAGGTTGTGGTTGACCTATACACCACCCGAGGTAGACTTGCTTCTCCTCTGCCAGGCACGGGACAAATAATCTTTCCAATGCAAGGTTACGGATAACTGGTTTGCTTAACTGGGGTTGGAAATATGGTACAATCCATTACAGCTCAGATTAGCATGAAGGAGATGCAGGGTGAACTTTGGGAAGCTTATTGGCTTGCTGGGACTCATAGTTGATTGTGCTGTATATGACTGACTTGACTTGTATGCAACCCACGCTAGATTGTAGTTACTTGGACTTGACTAACTTGACTTGATCCCCGGACTGCAGTGCTTACCGCAAGGCTTTGACTTTAAACTGGGTACTGGAGTTAACTGGAAGGAGATGTATGATTGATGAATTAGGCCTCAGGCCTCCTTCAGAATCACCTCTCAGACAGACTCCACACTTCTCTCAACTGTACCTGAGAACAAGACTGTACTCTGAACTCTGGTTACATTATATAAGGGGCAGGTTTTGAGAAGTCCCATTGGGCAGATAAGTCACATGGTTCACCTTTGCATATTCTCCCAACAACAAGGTTGATGACAACAGGATCTTTAAAGTAACAGGTGCATAGAAAATACTAATACATTAACCAATGCATAACATTACATTATACTGTGCATTATTGAGAGTTCTGAGGAGTGTGGGCCCAAGACGGACATTGAAGCAGCATCTGCCACACAGGATAGGCAGGAATACAGTACATGATTCTGTACTGGGTCACCACAAACTCCCCCTCTAGAGAAAAGCTGTCCTAAGCGTAAGGTCCTGGAGGGCAGATGATAATGAAATGGCCTAATGAGCCTTGGTTAGAACAAACAAAATAGTTCCTGGGGCATTAGTGAAAACATCCATCACAGGGCTATGTAAATTTCTTCTGGGACATTAATCAGAATGTCCTTTGCAGGGTGATAAACAATTACAAGAGTTCATGTGGCATTTATGTGAATGTCATTGCATACTCCAGGTGAATGTAAACAAGGTCAAGAAGAAAGTAACGATGATTGTAACGGTTTGTTGCAAAGGGTCATTTGTACCTTTGTACCAACATTTAACCCATATAGTACTGATACTGATATTGAAAGATTATGAACACTTGTAGATACTGACAATAATACATACATGTATCATTTCGGATCGGGCTGCCAGAGGCTTTCTACCCAGATGCCTGTGCTATGGGGCCCATCGGCCTTTTGCTACTTCCCTCCGAAACATAGAAATTTTTGAGTATATTGAGGTACGGACAACATTGGCTTCCACTTAAGGTGCTATTTTACCTTAGCATGTGCTCTCTGTGGCCACTTAGAGAACCCTGTGCACAGTGGACAGGAAAAACAATATGCATTATATACATTTCTGACTATTATAAATTTTCTGACTTTACTTTTCTGACTGTACATGAAATTGGTTAGCACATACTTTTTATTAAGGCTATGCAATCCTATTGTAATAATACACATTTTATTACTGACAAGTAATATATACACTTGTTTTATTCTCCATACCTAGCAGGTAATTGTCCCTGAGTAGGCTGCTGAGATCTGCCCAGCACCACCTCTTGATGGACAGCATCCTGAGGTAGATCCAGAAGTACAGCAGGTATTTCTTTTGGTTGAACAGGAACCATTTGAGCAGGGACCACCTCTGAAGCTCTTGGAGCAGGTACATAGGCTGGAGCTAGAGGAGACAAGATAGGTGCCAGAGGTAGACAGATGTACGTAGGCTGTGTTTGTGAGAACATGGGGATGTCCATAGAAGGATGTATCCCTTCACCAGGAACGTATTAACGAATGGGTGCCACACTTGGATGAGGTGGTGGTTGCACAAGCACTGGCAGGTCCTCCTTCAGAGTTTGAGACGATTTCTGTGGACAACCTGTGGTTCGCGATCAGACTTTCTAACTTCGTAGACATCAGACTCAGGGCAGGGAATAGCCATTATTATGTAAGGTTCTGTCTCCCATATGGAGTCCAACTTGTCCGTTCTAGGAGACTTCTTTACCCAGACTTTGTCGCCAACAAGTAAAGGTTTGGCCGCTGCATGGCGATTGTAGTCATCCTGTTGCCTCTGTCAAGCTTTCTCCATTGTCTTGTTGACAATCTCTTGTACCTCATGGATTTGCCTTTCATGATCAGACACCCATTCGTGGGGTGACAAGAGAGAGTTATCAGCTGGGGCTTGTAGCCGGAAGGTTCGGTCCTTAGGCAGCTGTCAATGCCTCCCAATCATCAAGTAGAAGGGCGTATACCCAGTAGAACAGTGGACGGTGTTGTTGTAGATTTCTATCAATTCAGGTAGCAGTTGAGGCCACTTCTCATGACACGACACAGAGGCTACTCGCAGTATGTGGATGAACACTTGATTGATCCTCTCTCACAACCCATTTCCTTGGAGATGGTAGGTAGTAGTTCCGAGCTTCTTACAATCGTGGAATTGACAGAGTTCTTGGAATAGTTGGGCCTCGAAGGCCAGTCCATGGTTAGCTAAGACAGACTCTGGGCATCCAAGCGTTTGTACCCACTTGGAGTCAAAAATTTGTGCGGCCGTTTTGGCCATGAGATCTTTGACTGGAACAATGACAACCCACTTGGAGAAGTGGTCGACCATGGTGAGAGCATAGGTGTACCTGGATCGGGTAGGAGACAATTTCACGTGGTCTAGCGCAACCAACTGGTTAGGTCTGTTGCTTTGGATGGGATAGCGGGGCGCCCTCACATCCTTTCGTTCATTTTTTGTAACATTGCAGACAGAGCATTCACTATACCATTTCTCGATATCACTCCGCATCCCAAACCAGTAGAACTGTGGATTCCGTCTTATGGACCCCGAAGTGTCCCGACTGGTCATGGTAGGTGTTGAGGCTGCATCTCTTCTGGGAACCAGAATCTGATGTAGTCGTTCACCAGAGACCGGATCCAAAGAATTGTGAAACAACAGTCCTTTGTGCACAAACAGTAATTTCCTCTGATGCCACAGTTGCTTCAACTCGTAGTTTCAATGGGCCCAACGCAGACGGGTCAGCACCTTTTTCGCAAGGAGGTAATCCATCAGGTCTCCCATGACTCGGCTTTCGTCTTGCAGAGTCTTCCAGGTATAGAGATCCTTTTTAACCTTCTCTGGCCTTGGTTCACCCTTGACAAGGGTAGTGATGACATTTTGATTGACGAATCGTTAATAGAGGCATCTCCACATCCTCCCACATGTCTTCTTGGGGTGGCTCTTCGCCTGGGGTCATCCGGGATAGCACATCGGTATTGACATTTGACTTGCTGCTTCTATACTTGATAGTGAATCTGTAGTTGGCTAGATCTGAAGTGTGGGATAAAACGACGGTAGTAGCTGGCGAATCCCAGGAAGCTCCTGACATCTTTCACCTCGCTAAGGTGTAATCCAATTCTTGACGGCATCCACCTTTTAAGGATTTGGCTGAACTCCCTCTGTGCTTACAACATGGCCCAGATAATGGACTTTAGGCTTGACCAAGTGCTTTATCAGGACTTTGAAGACATCTGACAGATGACTAAGCTGTTCCTGGTAAGACTTAGAATACACAATGACATCATCCAGATACAACAAGACACTTTGGAAGTTCAGATGTCCCATGCACCTTTCCATCAGATGCTGGAATGTAGCAGGGACATTACACAGCCCAAACGGCATACTTTTAAACTCAAACAAACCCATAGGTGTCACGAAGGCGGTCTTCTCCCGATCCTCCAGCGCCATTGGCACTTGCCAGTATCTGCCGGTTAAGTCCAGGGTGGAGAAGTAAGCGGCAGACCCAAGGGCAGTAAGTGACTCCTCAATTCGTGGTAAGGGATAAGCGTCCTTGTGAGTAACATTGTTTAGTTTCCTGTAGTCGATACAGAAACGGATAGTTCCATCTTTCTCTTTGACTAGTATGAGTGGCGCCGCCAAGGGACTCTGGCTTTCTTGAATCACGTCCGCTTCCTTCATTTCAGCCAGCATCTTCTTTCCATTTTGATACATGCCTGGCGCGACTGGACGCTGTCTCTCTTTGATAGGATGAGGATGCGGTACTGGATCATTGGCATTTTTCGAAAGTCAGTTGAGCGCTTAGTGAAGGCTTCATGATACCTCTTCGCTATATTCACAACTCCGTTAACCTGGTCCCGAGGTATAGTGGCATCCCCTACCTGGAGCAGTGCCCACCAGGGTTCTGAGGGACCAGTACTGGACCCACCGACGACTTGAGCCGTTCGCTGTCGAGCCACCAGACGTTCGGTCACAACATCTCTTGACTCGTGGAGGTACAACTGGGTCACTGGAGTGTACTTGGGTAAGACAGTGTCAGAATCAGACAAGTTTATCAACTGAACTGGTACTTTTCCGTTTGACAAAGTAAAGAGACTTCTTGCAGCCCCGACTAATGGGTGGTCTTCAAGCTGCATGGGTTCCATCAGGGCCTGATAATCACGGTTCTTGACTCCGGGACATGCACCATATGATAGTCTTCGTGTTGGGTTGCAAGATCCCCGACCTGATATTGGGAAGAGAAGCATACAAGGCATCTAAAAACTCTGTAAAACAATGTCTCATAATGTCAATCCCCAGTATGAAATCAGCAGTTCCCTTTTCTTCTACATTAGTTACAATCGTTCCCTGCTCTGTGAGTACATGGTTACCCAATTGAATGGTTAGCTCCCAGTATCCATGTCTGGGGACTGGTTGTCCTTTACCTGCAATTAAACTGAAATCAACATCATCAGGCTCACACAACAGACTAGCATCCCAATGCTGATAGAAAACACGTTTAAATATGGTAGACACTTATGACCCGGTATCAATCAACGCCACTATGACTAATGACTGTTTATATGAGGGCCGGTCCTCGACCTTAGGGTGAATCTGTTTAAATCCCAGCACTGTATTTTCAAATGACCGGGCTTGTTACAGTAGGTGCAGAAGGGCCTATTATTCCCAGAATACCTATTGGGCGGAGGAGTATGGTAACTGGGGCTGTGGGGAGCAGGGGCAGAAGGAGGTTTTCTAACTAAGGATTGTTCACAGGAGAGTGGAGCAGGCTGGGTGGCGAGCTCCTTGACAGCTTTAGTCAATGGTTCAATGTTCTTCCTAACATCTGTAAGTCTGGGACTGGGGTGACCTGCGGGATTTTCTAAACTGCGGCGGGGACAGGTGACAGTGGCAGTATTGGCTTGGCCATTGTCCTTAGGGGTTCCTGAACAGGTGCAAGGGGAGTACAAACATCTTCCAATTCAGTCCCGGACAGTCTTTTAAAGGCAGGAAAGGACATGTTTGGGTTTTGTACTGCTAACATTCTCAGTTGGGCCTTATCCCACTTGTTATGATCCCAATCAACCTGTCCATTAGCACTTTATTGCCCTGTTTGGGAGTTATACCATCTAGCTTCTGGACAGTCTCTAGAGCATTCTGTAGGGCCACAGCATGTGCTTTCACCTGTCTTTTGTAGCCTTTCATACAGTCACCTTCTCGGATGTGGGCCAGGTGCGGACTTCCTCTAGTGCTGGTCCCTGGAGTTGTCCCGTTAACAGTTGCACTATCAGGGACCGACCAGGGGGACAGGGAGAGTAAGCCCTAAACTGACCTTGAAACTGCTCTCCCTGCCTACTTGCCCATCCACCCTAAACGGTGGATCGACAACTGAGCTAAAGTGCAGGGGCCTAAAAACACAAACTAATAAATAGTCGGTCACAAACCAGAAACATAACGGGAAGATCGAAATCCATAACAGATTAAGTTCAGAGGACACAGATCAGTGAACAGCACAGGGGACACTATGGATCAGCGGTCATGAACAGAGGACACTATAGATCATCAGACATGAACAGAGGACTCAGTGGTCGTGAACAGAGGACACTATAGATCAGTAGTCATGTACAGAACTCCAAAGATCTGAAGTCAAGAACTAATAAACATATAGAGTTCAAAACACCAGACAGGAAAACAGATGAGTCTAAAAAGACTCCAGGAACAGACAGGAATATAGCATACCCAGAACCTCCAGTAGACAAAAAGTCCCCATGGACCTGTAACAGGGATCTATCGCTAATCAGGAATAATTGCAATCCCTCCGAACACCTTCAGTAGACACGGAGTCCCCATGGACAGGTAACAGGGATGCCAAGTTACAACTAAGAAAACAGATACAACCAGATATAGTTATAGAACACTGTTCACACTGAACACAAGACAGAAATAATTGCAATTCCTTCAGAACACCTCCAGTAGATGCAGGAATAACAATACCCTCTGAGTCCCCATGGACAGATAACAGGGATGCCTAAATACACAGGATATAGATATAGAACACTGTTCACACTGAACACAAGACAGGATAAATCGCAGTCCCTTAGAAAACCTCCAGTAGACACGGAGTCCCCATGGACAGGTAACAGGGATGCAACATAGGACACTGGACACACAAACTGGACACTCCACTCCACTAACGAAGTAGCCATTAATAATAAATCTAAATAGACTACTGGGCAGCAGCACACTCCACAATGTGGTCAGAAGCTGACCCAGTAGGAAAACAGAAATATAAAACACAGAACTTCATATAAATGGATACAAGAGAAAACACAGTGTGAACAGACAAATAGCAAAAAGAACATACAAATAAACACAGCTAAAATCTACTAAAAGCATGCCACATAACATAGGCTAAACCCAGAAAATACAAAGTGCATGCTAAAACAGAAATAGTAGATTAAAAGCTCAAACAAAGTGTTTCACCAAGAGCTCAATGCAGCATGTCTCTGGTGACCCGATCACCCGGAAAATAGGACTGATCGGAGTTGTCAGCAACACCCCCGATCAGCCTAAAGGATAGGAGTGAGGTCGCAAAGCTGTGATCTACTACTATCCCCTGACATTACTCAGAACGGAGTGTCAAGGGGCTCTGGAAAGAAGATGGAGGCCGTACCTGCAGGAGAAGATGCCTGGGGACCTGGGATCTTCGCTGGAGCCTGCAGGATCCTGATCAGGTAGGGAATCGACAGTGGGGGGGGGGGGGGGGATTTGAAATTGAAAGTAAATCGATCTTTACTGTGGTAACCACTAGGGGGGCCAAACTGCAACTCCCAGAATGCCCAGAGAGCCAAAGGCTGTCTGGGCATGCTGGGAGTTTTAGTTTTGCAACATCTGGAGGGTCACAGTTTGGAGACCACTGTTACAGTGGTGCCCAAACAGTAGCCCTCCAGATGTTGCCAAACTACAACTCTCAGCATGCCTTGACTGCCCAGGCATGCTGGGAGTTGTAGTTCTGTAACATCTGTCCCTTCAGATTTAGCAATTTTCATGACATTTTTGGAAATTGCTGCTCTACTTTGAAGCCCTCTAATTTTTTCAAAAAGCAAAAATATGTCCATTTTATGATGCCAACATAAAGTGGACATATTGTATTTGTGAAGAAAAATAAAATGTATTTGGAATATCCATTTTCCTTACAAGTATAGAGTTTCAAAGTTAGAAAAATGCAAAATTTGCAAAATTTTCATGAAATTTGGGGATTTTTCCCCAAAAAAGGATGCAATTAACGCCGAAAATTTACCACCAAAATAAAGTAGAATATGTCACGAAAAAACTGTCTCAGAATCAGAATATTCGGTAAAAGTGTTTTCGCGTTATTAATTCGTAAAGTGACGGTGGTCAGAATTGCGAAAAAGGGCTCAGTCCTTAAGATGAAAAAGGGCTGCGTCCTTAAGGGGTTAAGATTTTTTGTAGGCGGCACTGCACTTCTTCCTGGCTTAGACAGGTGACCTGTACTTCTTCCTGGGTTAGACAGGTGACCTGTACTGGGGTGTTTACCTTATCTCGCTGTATTTCACCTGGCATTTCATTGTCCTCTGTGAATACAGTGGAGAAGAATTTGTTTAATATATTTGCTTTTTCCTGATCCTCGTCTATAATTTCTTCCCCGTCATTTTTTAAAGGGCCAACGCTTTCATTTTTGACCATTTTGCTATTTATATAGTTAAAGAACATTTTGGGGTTAGTTTTTACTCTTTTTGGCAATGAGTCTTTCTGTCTCTATTTTTGCGGCTCTTATCAGTTTTTTACATATTTTACATTTTTCTCTATAGCTTTTTAATGCTTCTTCACTGCCGTCCTGTTTTAGTAGTTTAAATGCTTTATTTTTGTCAATTATTGCCCCCTTAACATTTCATATTGGATTTCTTTTATTCCTGACCCTTTTATTCCCATAAGGCAGGGGCGGACACAGACAACAGAGGGCCCCTGTGCAAAGAATGTGCCTGGCCCCCCCCCCCCCAAAAAAAAAAAAGTAATATGCCATAAAATTGCACTGCAACTCACATTAATCTGCATTAGATAGGCAGCAGTTCCCCCACATTAGGTAGCATAGATTCCCCACATTAGGTAGCATATATTCCCCACATTAGGTAGCATTGCATAGTTTCCCCACATTAGGTAACATAGCATAATTTCCCCACATTAGGTAGCGTAGCATATATTCCCCACATTAGGTAGCGCAGCATATATTCCCCACATTAGGTAGCGTAGCATAGATTCCCTACATTAGGTAGCGTAGCCCCACATTAGGTAGCGTAGCATAGCATATATTCCCCACATTAGGTAGCATGGCATAGATTCCCCACATTAGGTAGCGTAGCATATATTCCCCACATTAGGTAGTGTAGCAAAGATTCCCCACATTAGGTAGCATAGCATATATTCCCCACATTAGGTAGCATAGATTCCCCACATTAGGTAGCATAGCATATATTCCCCACATTAGGTAGCATAGATTCCCCACATTAGGTAGCATAGCATATATTCCCCACATTAGGTAGCATAGATTCCCCACATAAGGTAGCGTAGCATAACCCCAACAAACAAACACACACACACACACTCTCACTCACCCACACACTCTTACCTGGCCTGCACTACTTACATTTGCCCATGGGGACTTCCTGGCAGAGGTGCGCGCTATAAGTGACATCATCGCACGCTCTGCGCTGGACGTCAGCGTCCAGGTGCTTGCGATGACGTCACTCACTGCACGCACCTCAGCCAGGAAGTCCCCATGGGCAGATGTAAGTAGCAGTTTAGTGACTGGGCAAGACTGGTTTCCCTGTCATATGTGCACTGGCAGGGCTGCCATCAGAAATTTCGGGGCCCCTTACACAACTCAAGGCCTGAGACCCCCACCGATCACCTCGGTTGAAGTGGTTCTCCAGCTGTTGGAAAGCTAAAACTCCCATCATGTCTGGAGAGCATCAGGCAATGGGAGTTGTAGTTTTGTAACAGCTGAAGAGACACAGATTGGACACAGTTTTACCCATCATCACTGCAGAACTTACAAGTGACTACAGCTCTGATGGGACAGTCATAAGAACACACAATGATGTCAGTGACCTGAGTGACGTCTTCTTTTCTTCTTCATCTCGTCCAGAGACCAGGTCTTCCCCCAGCTCCATCTTCTCTGCAGAGTCTGACATGCAGACATCATTGGCTCCTCACTGTCAGCAGATCCTCATCCTCTGCATGAAGACAATTATCATTATAACCTTGCCAGAAAGTGTAACCTAAATAAAATACTGCCCCACACTGTACCCTGAATATAATACTGCTATACACTGTACCCACTAAATATAATCCTGCCACACACTGTACCCTGAATATAATCCTGCCACACACTGTACCATGAATAGCATACTGCCATACACTGTACCCACTGAATATAATACTGCTATTCACTGTACCCACTAAATATAATACTGCCCCACACAGTACCCTAAATAAAATACTGTCACACACTGTACCCTAAATAAAATACTGCCCCACACTGTACCCTAAATATAATATTGCCAGACACTGTAACCTGAATACAATACTGCTGTACACTGTACCCACTAAATATAATACTGCTATACACTGTAACCTGAATATAATACTGCCACACACTGTACTCCGAATATAATACTGCCACACATTGTACCCACTAAATATAATATTGCCACACACTGTACCCTGAATATAATACTGCTATACACTGTACCCTGAATATAATAATACTATACACTGTACCCTGAATATAATACTGCTACACACTGTGCCCACTAAATATAATCCTGCCACACACCGTACCCTGAATATAATAATGCTATACACTGTAACCTGAGTATAATACTGCTATACACTGTACCCACTAAATATAATCCTGCCACACACTGTACCCTGAATATAATACTGCTATACACTGTACCCACTAAATATAATCCTGCCACACACTGTACCCTGAATATAATACTGCTATACACTGTACCCACTAAATATAATCCTGCCACACACTATACCCACTAAATATAATACCTCTTATCCTCTGTGTCCTCATCATTCCTCATCACCCCCATAACCCCTGCCAAACCTCTCCTCAACACTACTATAACCACCCCCGCACCTCTCCTCATCATTACTATAACCCCCCCACACCTCTCCTCATCACTACTATAACCCCCCCCAGGCACCTCTCATCACTACTATAACCCCCCCCCACACCTCTCCTCATCACTACTATAACCCCCGCACCTCTCCTCATCACTACTATAACCCCCCCACACACCTCTCCTCATCACTACTATAACCCCCCCCCCACACACCTCTCCTCATCACTACTATAACCCCCGCACCTCTCCTCATCACTATTATAACCCCCGCACCTCTCCTCATCACTATTATAATGCCCCCTGCATATCTCACCACCCCCATAACAACCCCCTGCACCTCTCTTCACCCCCATAACACCCTCCTGCACCTCTTATCACCCCCATAACCCCCCCTGCACCTCTCATCACCCCATAACACCCCCCCCCCCTCATCACCCCCATAACACCCCCTGCATCTCTCATCACTCCCATAACACCCCCTGCATCTCTCATCACCCCCATAACCCCCCCTGCATCTCTCATCACCCCCATAACCCCCCTGCACCTCTCATCACCCCCATAACCTCCCCATGCACCTTTCATCCCCCCATAACACCCCCTGCACCTCTCATCCCCCCCATAACACCCCCCTGCACCTCTCATTACCCCCATAACCCCCCCTGCATCTCTCATCACCCCCATAACCCCCCTGCACCTCTCATCACCCCCATAACCTCCCCATGCACCTTTCATCCCCCCATAACACCCCCTGCACCTCTCATCCCCCCCATAACACCCCCCTGCACCTCTCATTACCCCCATAACCCCCCCTGCATCTCTCATCACCCCCATAACCCCCCTGCACCTCTCATCACCCCCATAACCTCCCCATGCACCTTTCATCCCCCCCATAACACCCCCTGCACCTCTCATCCCCCCCCATAACACCCCCCTGCACCTCTCATTACCCCCATAACACCCCCTGCACCTCTCATTACCCCCATAACCCCCTGCACCTCTCATCACCCCCATAACCTCCCCATGCACCTTTCATCCCCCCATAACACCCCCTGCACCTCTCATCCCCCCATAACACCCCCTGCACCTCTCATTACCCCCATAACCCCCCCCCCCCTCTCATCACCCCTATAACACCCCAAGCACCAGTTCCCCTGCACCTCTCATCACCATTGTAGTCTGCAAACAACATAGCCCCCATCCAACCCCCCCCCCCCCCCCCCCCACACACACACACCCCGTTCACTTACTCTGCCGGTGTTCGGTGCAGCTGCTGCTCCTGTCAGAGTGTCACTGCACGGGGAGGATCCGTCGGGAGGCTGCTGGACTGGAGATCGCGCCGGGACAGGTCAGGTGACTGGAGTAGACGTGCGTGCCTGCGCGGGGCACGTTGACTCCCATCAGCCCCTGGCCTGTCCGGCCCTGCCGTACTTCTTAAGGGGCCCGCGCCCTAGAAAGAGCGGGCCTCATAGTCCTGCGGGCCCCCCAGACTATGAGGCCCGGTCATAGTTCTGACGGGTACCCAGCCAGGAGTCAGTGAGTGACAGTCGCAGTCACTCACTGACTAGCCGGAAAAAAAAAAGTACAGGGACGTCCGGGCCTCCCTGAAGCTCCGGGCCCCATACAAGTGTATGGGTTTACCCCCTGATGGCGGCCCTGTGCACTGGGTCCGATGGTAGGACCGGCCCAGCGTGTGAGGGCGGGCCGGGCCCCCTCCCACGCTGGGCCCCTGTGCAGCTGAACCGGCTGCACAGGCGATATGTCCGCCCCTGCCATAAGGTATACATACCTCTTACAGTGAGAATTTAAGATATTTTTAAAAGTCTCCCATTTAGTGTCAGTATTGTTGTTTTTGAGGACATTATCCCATTTTATATTGTTAAGGGCTTCTTTGAGTTGATCGAACTTTGCCTTCCGAAAGTTCAATCCTTCCTGAATAGACTATAACCCTGTATGTTGACCACCCCGTCACAGCTATCGTTCAACCAAGTCTCTGTTATACCAACTATGTCATAATTCTCTTAAGACATTATCAACTCCAGTTTGTCAGTTTTATTGGTCAGACTTCTGGGATTAGTCAACATGCAATTCAATGGTGTATGTTTTTTTTTGCCTATCCCTATTAACTATTCGAACCCCTCCCTCCGCTCCTCCCCCAGGTACATTAATAAGTCCCCCTCTCTATCTACACTATCTTTCCCCTCTATGTTGTAGGTTCCCTACCCCCAGTCCCTAGTTTAAACAGTCCTCCATCCTTCTAGCCATCTTCTCCCCAAGCAGAGCTGCACCCTCCCCATTGAGGTGCAGCCCGTCCCTACGGTAGGCGCAGGTCACAGAAGAAGCATGGATAGGTAAAAGCAAGGGTAGTTTATTCTCCCAGCATGCAACGCGTTTCATTGCAACAGCAGCTTCATCAGGCAATGCTGCTGTTGCAGTGAAACGCATTGCATGCTGGGAGAATAAACTACCCTTGCTTTTACCTATTCATGCTTCTTCTGTGACCTGCGCCATTGAAAACCGGCACCTCTGTCTGAAGTCTGCCTCCATATACCTCCTGCTCAGCCGGCTGGCTGCGAACACTACATGCGCTCACCATTGTTGTGTATGTGGGTACACAACACTTCCAGGTGAGCCTCCTCTTTCAGCGCATAATTTGCCTGACAAGTTACTCTTTTATTACACCATGGAGCGCTTTGTTTTTTATCGTTTTTAGTCCCTACGGTAGAGCCGATATGATCCGACAGCAAAGTCGGCCCAGTTCTCCATGAACCCAAACCCCTCCTTCCTAAACCAGCTTCTGAGCCACTTGTTTACCTCCCTACTCTTCTGCTGCCTCTCTGGTGTAGCTCGTAGTACAGGTAATATTTCAGAAAATATTTCCTTGGAGGTCCTTGCCTTAAGCTTGCAGCCTAAGTCCCTGAAATTATTTTCAAGGACACTCCACCTACCTCTTACTTGGTCATTGGTGCCAATTTGTACCATGACTGCTGGGTCCTCTCCAGCCCCACCCAGCAACCTGTCAACCCGATCCTTTATGTGCTGAACTCTAGCGTCAGGAACACAACACACTGTTCGGCTATCCCGGTCTTTGTGACAGATCTCCCCATTTGTACCCCTACCATTTGTACCTGTCTGGCTTGCCCTGCAATCCTCCTTCCCTCCTTACTGGAGCAGACACCCCCCTGGCGGTCAGAGGCAGGGTCCTGCTGCAGTAATGCTGGCTCTAAAATGGCATCCCCCTCATCTGCCAACCGGGAAAACTTGTTGGGGTGTGCCAGATCAGGACTAGCCTCCCTGACACTTTTCCCTCTGCCTCGTTTTCTAACTGTAACCCAGCTAGCTGCCTGACTGTCCTGCACCTCCGTCCCACTATCCTCTCCCACCTCTACCCCAGAGAGCAGGAGACTCCTCTCCAAGTTGTCAATGTGTCTCAGTGTTGCCAGTTGCTCCTCTAGATCCAGGATCGGGGCTTCCAAATGAACAACTTGCACACATCTCGCACAACAATATGCACCCTCAAACTGTTGTTCCAGGATTGCAAACATTGTGCAATATGTACACTGGACTGCATTTACCAACATGGAGGCCATCTAGTTATGGGGATTTCACAGATTAACAGCCAAAAACAGACAGTAACTATTAGAATTAAATTCTCAGTAGACCTTGTGAGTTCAAGTCTGTAAGGAAAGTAACGCTCACAGCGATCTCAAACTCCTGCTTTCAAACTCTATGTTTTATAACTCTCTTACAGCTGCCTCTCTTCCAAAGCCACACTCAGACAGAGCAACAAGGTTCATGACAACAGGATCTTTAAAGTAACAGGTGCATAGAAAATACCAATACATTAACCAATGCATAACATTACATTATACTGTGCATTATGGAGGGTTCTGAGGAGTGTGGGCCCAAGACAGACATTGAAGCAGCATCTGCCACACTGGATGGGCAGGAGTACAGAAGAACATGTGATTCTGTACATGGTCACCACATTACTACTCAGAGAATTCACATGTTTGATCCACTGTCATAACAGCTTGCACACAATAGTGCAATAATTAACATAAAGCATCCCCTCTAAGGCTATGTTCAGATGTCGGAATTTTCGAGCAGAATTCCACTTGAAAGTCTGCACGGAGATTCCGCTGCAGTAAAGTCCCATTAAATTAAATGGGATTCTGCTGCGCTGTGCATATGGTTGAATTTCTGTGCCACATGTTTCTGGCACGGAAATTCCAATTTCCGTGTCTGCAGAAAGAATGAACATGTTCATTCTTTCCTAAAATTCCACACGGAATGCATAGCCATCTATGAGATGCTGCATTTCTATGTGGTTTTAGCACCGACATATTATACCGGCGCCTGTATTATGCGGAATGTTCGCATGGAGATTTTCCGTGCCAACATATCGTAGTGTGAACATAGCCTAAAGGCCAGCATGGAGAACCCATAATTGCTGTGTATTGCTGTGATGGACCAGTATGTTCATCTGTACCGTAACATGGACGGCCATTTATATAAATGGATATCATCTAAACCTACACTTCCCTTCCAGAGTCCTCTGCTGTGGTTATTTATGACCAACAATAGCCTCCCACAGCCATATGAACTGATCAATTATTGTTGCAAAATGTAATCATGTGATCAAGTAAACTGTAAAAATAGTCTTTCCCGATTCTTATTCTGACAAGAAAGCATTGAGATTAATGGGAATTCAGTTTTGATGTGTTGTAACATGTAGACAGCAGGCTTCAGTCCTACAGGGCTATTATCGGAAGACAGAAGTAATGTATGGGAATGTAATGAGAAATTAGTCTAAAAATGACAAATAATTTTTGTTCTCATAGTGAGACAAATGCACATAATCCTGCATCCTGTGGCTCAGCACTGCCACTTTGACACTTGAGCTCTAAGCATGACCTAGAACTGACAGATTCCCTTTGTGAAACCTGATTTTAGTTACCATCCCTGAAATCTTCAACCCTTAAAAAACTAAAAACATCTTAACCCCCTCCCCCCTCCACAGTGTTAATCATAATAATTAATTAACAAGGGGCATCAATCAAGGCCAAATATGCAGTGGTGTACCCCCCATAGCAGCAGACCATGCCACTCCTCTGGGACCAGAAAGACATGGGCCCCAACTGTGGCCAAATGGCTGACTGTCTGCAAGTAACTGTTATTACGGTATGGACTATCCTGACACATGGTTCCTGTGGTCTTTCCACAATAGATGAAAAACATGTCCAAGCAGAAACAATGTTGTTCAGCTCACCACACAACATGAACACTGGATATCATGGCTTCGGCTATAGTGCGGCACTGTAGAAGTAGCAGGAGCACGGACAGCATGGGCCATATCCCGTAGGAAGCAGATGAAGACAAAAAAAGGCGGGGTCCAGCTCACCAAAAAATGGAAAATTAAAACATAACCTTTACTTGATCATTAAAACATGGATAGTGAAAAAAGAAAAACCAACATGTGCGTTAAAAACACAATGCCGACACGTTTCGAACTTCAAATAAGTTCTTAGTCATTGCAAAATAAAGGTAAAATAATGAAGGTTTAAATACATTCATACCTGAGTGTTCTACAGGTGCCCGTCAATGGATTCGGCATGTGACGACAGTTCCGGTTCAGCCGGGTGTGGAACCGCATCTTGCAGCCGGGTGAACTCAGGAAATGCAGTAGTCAATAGTAACCAAAAGACCGGCTTAACAGGTTAGGCCACAAATGAAAAATAATATGTAGTTGTCACCACAATATTATTAAATTAAACAAATACTAGTGAATCCAGGGCTTATACACCTGACGGTAACATTTTAAACACAGGAACAGAACATGATCGGTACCATAGATATAGTTGAAACTGCATTATAACGATATATGAACATTAAATGTATATGTACTGTAGTGAGGGCCACATCAAAAGTAAATCTGGCCATATTAGTTATATCAAGTGGCTTCTACAAAGTACCAGAGGGAAAAAAAAGGGGGGGGGGGGCAATAATCTGTGTTACCAAAGGAAACTTCAATTCACAAGGATTGATCTCAATCTAATTCCAGGGAAGCCATAATGTAAAATAAAATATGCAATAATGATACAAAGGGTATAATAAAGATGAGATAGACCCTCCTAAGGAAAAGGCTAAGATAAATGTATATCCACAGATGCATACTCATGAAATGAATACATAACATAGTAGACTAAGTAGACAGATATATAAGCTATGATATTCCCCTGAGGAAGTCACTAGTTATTGACGGAACGTGTGGGGACCTTTTCGGGGGGACACCTGCTCTCATGACCATGTGATGTAACTCTGCCTCCTCTCCTGCCCGCTTACCTTAGTGCAATTGTTTACAACTATTTAGCTGCTGTTGTTTATTCTGTTGCTATCTATTATACTGTATCTGATTGTGCACTTTAATGTATAGCTGCTGCCGATGTTACTCAATTACACTGTGCAATATTGTAGGGGCTGCTGGCTACTTGACGGGGTTTATATGTTGTTATATTGAGATCTAGCAGGTGTCCCTTGGGGGAAGCGTCCAGGGCTCTGGAGTTCCCCTCTGTGGCTGAGGGTGGCAAAGAGGTTGTTCCCCCTTATTTTAAATGTTTTTATTATTTGAGGCTACTGTTTTTTTGTGTGATTTCTATAATAAAATCATTGTCTGTATATTTATTGGTGTGCACCCTTTTTGTGCCCGTGCTTTTCTTGCTCAGTAATTTGTAGATATATAAGCTATGTCCACCTTCTATTAACCAGATGATGAGTAACATAGTGTTATAAACCTAATATATGTACATGAGGTCATTGCGGTAGTTGAGCTCGCCTGGTGTACGGGAGTCTAGAGACAATATCCAGAATGCCTCCCGTGCAAACACAAGGGGTGTTGGACTTTTTCTATCCCAATAATGGAAATACAAGAGGTGTCCCCCGCATGTGCCTTCTGGATATGTTTAGTTAGACCAGATGAGGGCTTAGTACCCAAAGTGGAACAAGAAGGTAAAGTGTGTCTCATATGTTCGGCCACGCGGAGCTTTAATTTTCTAGTTGTACATCCTACCTACTGTAATGAACAGTCCCTGAAAGTAGCTACATATATGACATGGTCGGTGTTGCAATTAATTAAACTTATGGTGAAAAACATGAACAGGTTCAGGTCACAACTGTAGTAAGCGGCAGTAACTACACTTCCCCGCATGCCTGATTCTGCAACTGCATAGATCTGTGTGTAGAAGATTCAGACTTTTGCTATGGTGCCCCATAAATTCTATGCACTCCCATGCCAATATGCATACACCTCCCAAGACCTAACCTAAATGTAATACAGTGGCCCCTCAACATACAATGGTAAATCGTTCCAAACGACCCATCGTTTGTTGAATCCATCGTATGTTGAGGGATCCGTGCAATATAAAAAGTGCATTTAATACTCACCTGTCCCTGCCGCTCCGGACCGCGTCCTCACTGCTCCCAATGCTGTCCCAGGGGCTCCCGATGCTGTCCCGCTGCTCCGGCATCTTCTTCAGGATCCTCCAGCTTCTTCCACATCTTCTCCGGTGTCCGGGCCTCGCTTTCTGGTGATGTTATTACGTTGCGTGCGCAGCGATGTAATAACAACGCCGGAAAGTGAGGCCCGGACCCCGGAGAAGATGCAGAAGACGCCGGAGGATCGCGAAGTGGACTCGGAGCAGCGGGGATAGGTAAGTGAACCTGTCCGGGATGCTTAAACTGCTATCCGACAGCAGCTTAAGCATTTTGCGCTGTCGGATAGCAGTTAATGCGATGGCCCGACATATAAAAGCATCGTATGTCGATGCTGACATCGACATGCAATGGCCTCTGAGAGGCCATCGTATGTCGATTTAATCATATGTCAGGGCCATCGCATGTCGGGGGGGTTACTGTACAGCTGTGCCATATATATATATTTTGCCATAGAAAGTATACAGTGAAACCTCTCCAAGAGACCAGACCAGATTTTTTGTAACTAATTTTCGGTTCTGTGCTGTCCCGGTTCAGCAGTTCTAGCTGCTTTCCACTAGAGAATTGTTGGGTGGCTAAGGGCTCGATCACTCATCCAGTGCACCAGTAAAGGGAGCTCTGTCAATCAGGATTTATGTGGAGGAAAAAATAGTGCATGTACCATTGGAATCCGTTGGGACCCAGTAGTGTCTGTTCAGCGGGAAAAAAAAAATTCAAACGGACCTTGGACAATAGCAGTGTAAACCTAGTCCAAGCTGTCCAAAGTTTGTTGGATGCACAATGTGTAAATCAAGTACTGGATAGTATTGTAAATGTGAATATCTTCATCGCAAATGTTTTATCAGTATTTTACTTCAATTTCATGCATACACTGAGATACCCAGAGCAGAGCTTTAATGTTTTTCACAAGTTCTGCATTTCATTGTACAGCTGAATGGGGATTTGGTCACATGTTTTCTCCTAGCCAATAATTGTAGGAGAAAGTCTCTTGTCCAACCCTCCTCCCCTGGGAACTTGTTCTAGTTAATTTAAGCAAGTGAAACCTAATTCAGCATAGCACCAGTCATTGCTAGGCCTCCATCCTTCTAAGCTTCATGTACTCTCAGTTGCTGTCCTAATTGTAGTTCTATGCTTCAAAGATACGTTCTACAATGTTGTAGCCTCCATCGTCAGTGCTAACCTGTCTGGCAAATCAGGGGGACTTCTCTGAATGGGCCTTTCTTAGAGTCACGCCAAAAGATTGAGTGAAGTGGAGACCTATGTACTGCACCTTATACCAAGATTGATCAACCCATGAAGATCCTCATTTATCAGTTTCAGGAGTTCCAATGAGGTATACAAGCTAGAGCACTTAGAGTTTCCTAAAATTTAGCAAATCTGCGAAGAAAGCCCTATTTCAAGGGACTTAATTTTTTTAATAAATCACTCCTGTGAGATGTTACTAATACTTACAACTATGAGGCTTCCGTGGGCCCCTGTTCTCTCACATCACCTGGCTCCGCTCCTGCTTGGTCTTCGGTCTCTTCATGCATACTGGACATCTTCCTTGAGATGACCACCCCTTTTTTTGAAAACCACTTTTTTGTGCACTCTTCTTGAGTGGTCTCAAAGAGGTGCAAAATATATCTTTATTTACTAAGAAAGTACAACATCAGAGTGAAAAAAAACACATAAGGCATTAAATAACATCTACAGCGAGATATCATGGCGTGGAGTAGGGTCCACTATAACTTACCCCTAAATTTTGTACCATATGCACGCAAGCTATCCCTTGCAGGTGTCTTTTCCATTCACTTTTACTGCGTGACACGTATAATGATTATATTTTATACAGTACATAAAATAGCCCAAAGGTCTGATTTATGCAGTCCCATAGCTGCAGGAAATGTGTCCTCACGTTTTAGGTCTTACAGCTAGATGGATGGATATCTGCTGCGCTTGCATCCAAGCCTGTCAAAGTAATCATACAAATTTTATTCTGGCGGGATTTAACCCTTTTTAGCTATACATGATAAAATATCTAGTAAATATTGCTATAATCTCCAGGTTAAGCCTCCTACAAAGTATAATTTAGTCATCTTCTACAATCAGTCTGTTACATTAAAGGGAACCAATCATCAGATTTTACCCTATATAATGCTTGGCAAAGCGTTATATAGGGAAAAATTGTTGTCCTCACCATCCCCGGGGGACGCTCCTGCCCCCAGGGATGGTGAAGATATGAAGTTATAAACTAGTCACCGCCGCCGCCGTAAGTAGTCACCTGGGCGGGGAGCTCTTCTCATCTACTCCCGTTCTTCGGCCGGGAGCGACGCCCCCTCCGCTTGATTGATGGGCCGCGTCATTGTTCCGCTCACTGAACAGACGGAGCAGAGCGATGACGCGGCCCATCAATCAAGCGGAGGGGCGTCGCTGCCTGCAGAACGGGAGTAGGTGAGAAGAGCTCCCCGCCCAGGTGACTACTTACGGCGGCGGCGGTGACTAGCTTATAACTTCATATCTTCACCATCCCTGGGGGCAGGAGAATCCCCCAGGAATGGTGAAAATAAAGATATTACCCTATATAACGCTTTGCCAAGCGTTATATAGGGTAAAATCTGATGATTGGTTCCCTTTAATATTGCATTATTAGTATTTGCCTTGTCCATTATGATGTTGTACATGGGCTGAAGACTGGAACAATGTTTCCATTATGAGAAAATTGGTGGGATAAAGGAATAAGAAAACTGGTGTGCATGTATTATTGTGGATTCCTGTTTAATTGGTTCAGTTAGGATAGAAGACAGGTCGCAATCCTGTAATAAACCAGCAGATCAATACGACCAATTAGAGGTATATGATCACAACAAGGGCACAACCTTTATCCTTGCTTCACGAAAGGGGTGCTATCTATTTATACCGGTATAGACTAAAAATTCTTCTGGTGCTCTGCAACACCCTTAAAGTGTACCTGTCGTCAACAAAAACTCTTTATATAATGTAGATGATACCATTATATGTACAGTACAGACCAAAAGTTTGGACACACCTTCTCATTCAAAGAGTTTTCTTTATTTTCATGAAAATTGTAGATTCACTCTGAAGGCATCAAGAATATGAATTAACACATGTGGAATTATAGACATAACAAAAAAGTGTGAAACAACTGAAAATATGTCATATTCTAAGTTCTTCAAAGTAGCTTTGATTACTGCTTTGCACACTCTTGGCATTCTCTTGATGAGCTTCAAGAGGTAGTCACCTGCAATGGTCTTCCAACAGTCTTGAAGGAGTTCCCAGAGATGCTTAGCACTTGTTGGCCCTTTTGCCTTCATTGGGTTCAGGTCTGGTGACTGTGGAGGCCAGGTCATCTGGCGCAGCACCCCATCACTCTCCTTCTTGGTCAAATAGCCCTTACACAGCCTGGAGGTGGGTTTGGGGTCATTGTCCTGTTGAAAAATAAATGATGGTCCAACTAAATGCAAACCGGATGGAATAGCATGCCGCTGCAAGATGCTGTGGTAGCCATGCTGGTTCATTATGCCTTCAATTTTGAATAAATCCCCAACAGTTTCACCAGCAAAGCACCCCCACCATCACACCTCCTCCTCCATGCTTCACGGTGGGAACCAGGCACGTAGAGTCCATCCGTTCACCTTTTCTGCGTCGCACAAAGACACGGTGGTTGAAACCAAAGATCTCACATTTGGACTCATCAGACCAAAGCACAGATTTCCACTGGTCTAATGTCCATTACTTGTGTTCTTTAGCCCAAACAAGTCTCTTCTGCTTGTTGCCTGTCCTTAGCAGTGGTTTCCTAGCAGATATTCTACCATGAAGGCCTCACACAGTCTCCTCTTAACAGTTGTTCAAGAGATGTGTCTGCTGCTAGAACTCTGTGGCATTGACCTGGTCTCTAATCTGAGCTGCTGTTAACCTGCGATTTCTGAGGCTGGGGACTCGGATGAACTTATCCTCCGCAGCAGAGGTGACTCTTGGTCTTCCTTTCCTGGGGTGGTCCGCATATGAGCCAGTTTTTTTTGTAGCTCTTGATGGTTTTTGTGACTGTACTTGGGGACACTTTCCATCTAGAATATGACATATTTTCACACTTTTTTGTTATGTCTATAATTCCACATGTGCTAATTCATAGTTTTGATACCTTCAGTGTGAAACTACAATTTTCATAGTCATGAAAATAAAGAAAACTCTTTGAATGAGAAGGTGTGTCCAAACTTTGTAACTTTGTAACTTTGTAATGTACATTGGTTACAAAATACAGTGACCCCCCGACCTACGATGGCCCAGACATACGAAAATTTCAACATGCGATGGCCTCTATGAGGCCATCACATGTTGAAGGCAGCATCAACATACGATGCTTTGGTATGTCAGGGCCATCGCATAAACGGCTATTGAGCAGCGCTGACTGCTTCAGCTGCCGCCGGATAGCCATTTACGGTGCCCTGTGTGCTCCGGTGATGGTCTCCTACCTGTCCGCGGGGCTCCAGAGCTCCTCTTCGGGATTCCCTGCATCGCCGGTGCTCTCCATCGTCTTCATTATGTCGCTGCGCACGCCGTCCCGTCATCCAATAGGAGCGGCGTGCGTAGTGACGTAATGGCGGCGACGTGAGAGCGATGATCCCGGGGAAGCAGAGACTTCCGGAGCATCGGGGACACCCCAGGGATGCAGTGACATCAATGGAGGGCGACATCCAGGGCAGCGGTGACGAGCGGTGACAGGTCCGGAGTGGCGTGAATAGGTGAGTACAACTTCCTCTACTTTACATTGCACGGATCCCTCAACATACGATGGTTTCAACAAACGATGGTTCATTTGGAACGGATTACCATCATATGTTGAGGGACCACTGTATGTATATTTTTGTCCCTGCAGGGCTCTGTACACTGAGGACAAGCAGGGCTCTGTACACTGAGGACAAGCAGGGCTCTGTACACTGAGGACAAGCAGGGCTCTGTACACTGAGGACAAGCAGGGCTCTGTGCAGTGAGGACAAGCAGGGCTCTGTGCAGTGAGGACAAGCACGGCTCTGTACACTGAGGACAAGCAGGGCTCTGTACACTGAGGACAAGCAGGGCTCTGTACAGTGAGGACAAGCAGTGCTCTGTACATTGAGGACAAGCAAGGCTCTGTATACTGAGGACATGTAGGGCTCTGTACACTGAGGACAAGCAGGGCTCTGTGCAGTGAGGACAAGCAGGGCTCTGTGCAGTGAGGACAAGCAGGGCTCTGTGCAGTGAGGACAAGCAGGGCTCTGTACACCGAGGACAAGCAGGGCTCTGTACCCTGAGGACAAGCAGGGCTCTGTACACTGAGGACAAGCAGGGCTCTGTACACTGAGGACAAGCAGGGCTCTATGCAGTGAGGACAAGCAGGGCTCTGTACCCTGAGGACAAGCAGGGCTCTGTACACTGAGGACAAGCAGGGCTCTGTGCAGTGAGGCTCTGTGACATGCTATGGGCTCACACATGAGAATGATTGACAAGCCAGGAGCCTGCACAGAGCCCTGCTTGTCCTACCTTCACTTCCTGTATTTGGACTCCTCACATGCAATAGCTGCAGAGACAGCATTTTTTCACCCAAAATATACACATTTTTTAATCAATGTTTATTACAAATATACATATAATGGTATTATCTACAGTATATCAAAAGTTGTTTTTTTTTGACGACTTTAAAGCTACTCTGATGACTAGGCCTGGCCTGAAGCCCATTAGATTCTAGATGGCAGTAAGACACTTTTGCAATCGTCTGCTCACTGGCTTTTAGGAATGAGGAATGAAGGTTAGGATTAGTGCACTTGGCAAAATTGTAGTCTTTACGGGGTTATAGTCCCATGCAACCCCGTGTAGATTGGGCTGTAGGAGGAACAGCTGAGTTTTACTTGAACTTCTTTCCACACTATACTCTACTCACTACTCTACCCAGGAACAGACTGTATTGACCCCCGCACGAAGCGGCAGCCGACACGCCCCCCTTCATAAATATCTCTACGGGAGAGCCGAAGATAGCCAAAAGGCTCTCCCATAGAGATATATGGAGGGTAAATGTTGGGCGCCTCTTCGTCTGGGGGTTGATATGCCCCGTTCCTGGAGAGAGCCAGGAGATCACGGGGGTCCCAGCGGTCATACGCCCCGCAATCTAAAACTTATCCCATATACTGCAGATAGTGAATATGTTTTTGTACATGATATATCTCCTTTAAATTTAGAGTTTAGAGTTAATTTTAATGTATTCACACAGGATATGCTATAAATACCCAGTTGATTCAGGTCCCGCCTCAATGTGTGGGTCCCCAGACCTGCATCCAACCTGACAAAAATGGCTGCCAGCCTCTGCATTGAGGAGAAGAATGAACAACACTGAGGTTGCTGTTCATACTTCTGTAACTCCCATAACAGTGAATAGAGAGAGAGAGTCTTGCACAAGGGCAACCATCTCTTCATTCATCCACAACCTGGATACATCAGCCCGCAAGCACCTCACCAGGTGGGTCAGGGCATTTTCCACAGAGGCAGGGACCGTAACACCAGGTGGATATTCTGTGTGTGTGGCAGGCGCCGATTGATTTAATTGGCGCTAGGACTGCTCAGAAATGCGTCATCTTCAAATAGTATGGGGGGAGATTTATCAAAACCTGTCCAGAGGAAAAGTTGCTGAGTTGCCCATAGCAACCAATCAGATAGCTTCTTTCATTTTTCACAAACCTTTTTAAAAACAAAACAAGCAATCTGATTGGTTGCTATCAATCTCCCTCTATGTGTTTGTATTTCTTGTGGCAGTTTTTCCTCACACCCATTAACCGAAATCCTTAAATCACATGGCCAAATAATCACATGACTTGTAATGAGAAAGCTGCAGCTGAAAAACTGCCAAACAAAACCCACATATATTTGTACAAAAAAAAAATTCCACATAAACTGCATCATTGAGGACAAAAGAAAATGTGTCGTTTTTGGTGGATTTTTTCAGGGCAAAGAAACGCTGTACACCAAGCATGTGTGAAGGAAGCCTTAGGTTACGTTCACATGGCAGAATGTTCGGGCGGACATTCCGCAGGCAGCAGGGATAAGGACTGTTCAGCATTGCGCCATTTCCATAGACGGCTATGCATTTCAAAGCAGATTCCACAGAAAGAATTGACAATGTCAATTCTTTCTGCTGGACCGGAATCAGAACTTTCGTTGCAGGTGTTTCCAAAGCGGAAATTCTGCCGTGTGAACAGTGCAGCACAATGGGTCTCTGCTGGAACTGAATTTCCAAGTGCAATTTTTTTTGGACATTCGGACGTGTAAACATAGCCTAAGGCTGTTTATTTTTATTTTTTTTGTGCCATTCGGGACTCAAGTCTGAAGGGAATGCAGCAGGTAGGAAAAGTATAAATCCTTCTTTTATATTTCCTATACCTTCTAAATCTACTCTTGGCTTTGGCTCAAAAAAAAAGAAAAAAGGATCAAATACTGAATATATGATTCCGCCCTATCTGTCAGGTTCTATTATTAAAATTATGAGCGTCCTCTTGACATTATGGCAGAAATTTCCATACTAATTTTTTTCTCTTCTTCTCGCTATAATTATCTAAGAAAAGAAAAAAAAAAAGTACTTTAGTAGAAAAGACATGTTTCAACTTTACATTTCCTTGTTATTTTTTCCTTTAACTTATTATGATTGCTAGAAATAAACTGGCTCGGAGGCAGAAGACGCTGCAGAGAGCGTCCCTGGGCCAGCCCATAACCTTCACAAACACACGAACATAGTCAGACTAAATAAACAGTACACGTGTACATCTGGGACGCCATCCAAACGTGGAGCAATTCTGCCGAGCTCCAGCCCAGCGCTGCACCCGCGGCTTTGTGTACTTTTGTATGCTTTGTATACTTACTATACAGTATTTTATAAGACAAATCGTTCTTCGAGGACGGGGAGACTGAGGACATTTTAAGACGCTATAAAGGGAGCAGCAGCTGAGAGGGTGCACAGTGCACAGCTGTCTATTCCCCCCCCCCTGCTATCAGATGTAAAGTCAGGCTAGGCAGCACAATGCTCTCACTGTCGCACTCACACCCACCCGAAATATTTTAAACTTGACCCCCGTCCACTTCAAAAGCGACATCTGAAACCTTCCAGGGCACTGAATGTATCTCCAACTGCGGCTTCCAAACCCATCTGGCTTATCGCCCGACACAAAATGTTAAAAATAAAACTATTTCGCAGTTGTCACAATGTGGGATCTGTCACGCACACGCCCAGGATGCCGTCCTTCAGCCTCATCAAACGTGGCCGGCCCAAGGTAAATAAATAAACCCGCTGGTGAGCGTAAGTGGGTTACTTTTTCCGTACTGTGCTACAACTTGTTCTGTGTTATGAATGGCCTGCCAGGTCGTCTGTTGCGGCTCTAGGGATTCGGTGAAGGAATGAGCGCGGGGAGATTAGCACGGGCGTTTGTGGTCGGCCCTGCCTGCCTAGGACACTGAAAGGCTTGTGTTACCTGCTCGCTGGCAGACGCCCCGCAGCACCTGCGCTGCTAAAATAATCCGCTAGAAAGGAGTACACACCGGGTGAAATGGAAACTGCAAACCTACACTGCATGGCGAAGGAAGCGTAACACAATGGGGGAGATTTATCAAAACCTGTCCAGTGGAAAAGTTGCCCAGTTCCCCACAGCAACCAATCAGCGTGCTTCTTTCATTTTGCAAAGGCCTTGTTAAAAATGAAATAAGCGATCTGATTGGTTGCTATGGGCAACTCAGCAACTTTTCCTCTGGACAGGTTTTGATAAATCTCCTTGACACAACGGACTAAACACTCTCACTGACACAACGGACTAAACACTATCACTGACACAACGGACTAAACACTATCACTGACACAATGGACTAAACACTATCACTGACACAACGGACTAAACACTATCACTGACACAACGGACTAAACACTATCACTGACACAATGGACTAAACACTATCACTGACACAATGGACTAAACACTATCACTGACACAATGGACTAAACACTCTCACTGACACAACGGACTAAACACTCTCACTGACACAACGGACTAAACACTCTCACTGACACAACGGACTAAACACTCTCACTGACACAACGGACTAAACACTATCACTGACACAACGGACTAAACACTATCACTGACACAATGGACTAAACACTATCACTGACACAATGGACTAAACACTCTCACTGACACAACGGACTAAACACTATCACTGACACAACGGACTAAACACTATCACTGACACAACGGACTAAACACTATCACTGACACAACGGACTAAACACTATCACTGACACAACAGACTAAACACTATCACTGACACAACGGACTAAACACTATCACTGACACAACGGACTAAACACTATCACTGACACAACGGACTAAACACTATCACTGACACAACGGACTAAACACTATCACTGACACAACGGACTAAACACTATCACTGAGACAACGGACTAAACACTATCACTGAGACAACGGACTAAACACTATCACTGACACAACGGACTAAACACTCTCACTGACACAACGGACTAAACACTCTCACTGACACAACGGACTAAACACTCTCACTGACACAACGGACTAAACACTCTCACTGACACAACGGGCTAAACACTCTCACTGACACAACGGACTAAACACTATCACTGACACAACGGACTAAACACTATCACTGACACAATGGACTAAACACTATCACTGACACAATGGACTAAACACTATCACTGACACAACGGACTAAACACTATCACTGACACAACGGACTAAACACTATCACTGACACAATGGACTAAACACTATCACTGACACAATGGACTAAACACTCTCACTGACACAACGGACTAAACACTCTCACTGACACAACGGACTAAACACTATCACTGACACAACGGACTAAACACTATCACTGACACAATGGACTAAACACTATCACTGACACAATGGACTAAACACTCTCACTGACACAACGGACTAAACACTATCACTGACACAACGGACTAAACACTATCACTGACACAACGGACTAAACACTATCACTGACACAACGGACTAAACACTATCACTGACACAACGGACTAAACACTATCACTGACACAACGGACTAAACACTATCACTGACACAATGGACTAAACACTATCACTGACACAACGGACTAAACACTATCACTGACACAATGGACTAAACACTATCACTGACACAACGGACTAAACACTATCACTGAGACAACGGACTAAACACTATCACTGAGACAACGGACTAAACACTATCACTGACACAACGGACTAAACACTCTCACTGACACAACGGACTAAACACTATCACTGACACAACGGACTAAACACTCTCACTGACACAACGGACTAAACACTCTCACTGACACAACGTGCTAAACACTCTCACTGACACAACGGACTAAACACTATCACTGACACAACGGACTAAACACTATCACTGACACAACGGACTAAACACTATCACTGACACAACGGACTAAACACTATCACTGACACAACGGACTAAACACTCTCACTGACACAACGGACTAAACACTATCACTGACACAACGGACTAAACACTATCACTGACACAACGGACTAAACACTATCACTGACACAACAGACTAAACACTATCACTGACACAACAGACTAAACACTCTCACTGACACAACGGACTAAACACTATCACTGACACAACGGACTAAACACTATCACTGACACAACGGACTAAACACTATCACTGACACAACAGACTAAACACTATCACTGACACAACGGACTAAACACTATCACTGACACAACAGACTAAACACTATCACTGACACAACAGACTAAACACTATCACTGACACAATGGACTAAAATGTCCTATTTAGCTAGTTCTACGCAGAATGCACTTTATATGTGAAACAATTATATTTGTCTCCCCACCTGTACACAGTACCACTACAAAATCCCCTGATGAACCATATTTTAGACTAAGATATACGGGGAAACTCGTCAGGAAGTTTATTTGTTTGTTTGTCTGGAAACCCGAAAAGATGCGAACCTGAATATTGTGAACACACAGGAGAGAACGGGCAATCGGATGGGGTCCGGTGACAACAGATCCTTTTGGGGAAAAAAAATAAAATATATAATGGATGACTACAAATATGGCCGCTATTCTCCCAAAAAGGGACTAGTTATGTCAGTGTTTTTCAAGCAGGCTGATTCCAGCTGCTGCAAAACTACAACTCCCAGCACGCCCAGATAGCCGCTGGCCATTAATAAAAAAAAAAAAAAAACAGAGCTTATTCCCCCCCTCCCCCCCCACACACACACAAATAGTGCCACCCCTGTCCTCAGGTTTTGTGAGGTATTACATCTCAGTTCCACTGAACTGAATGGAGACAAGTTGTAATGCCACACACAATCTCAGGACAGGGGTGGCACTGTTTTTGGAAGAAATTAGCTCTGATTTTCTGTTCCTGAACAACCCCTTTAAAGAGTTTGAATGTGTATGGAACAACATGGCTGCTTACGGAGGAGATTTATTAAAACATGGAGAGGAAGAGTGGTCCAGAGATGAAAAATAAATAAAAAAATAAAGAAACAATATTATTGGTTGCTATGGGCAGTTGACCATTCTTCCTCTACACAGGTTTTGATACGTCTCCCCCCATAGTCTATAGGCTGTGTCTGGTATTGTAGTTCAGCACCATAAGGAAACGGAATTCCGCTCGGAAATTCCATAGTGTGAACCCGGCCTAAGAGAGGAACTTTCGTTGGTGTTATTGAAACACTGTAACAAGCCCTGTGCATGGGCACTGTAAAGCTAGGTTCAGGGCAGGCTACAGAATTTCTGTCCGGAATTCGGCTTAGAAATTTCATTTGGAAATACCAGTGTAGCAGAACTCAATTTTTAGCAATGGGATTCTGCTGCACAATGTACACTACGGAATTTCAGCGGTGGATATTCCGCCGATTAAATTCTGCCGCAAAAAGAACAATCTCTATTTTTCTTTAATTCTGTTATAGAGACCATAGTAGCTCACACTTAAAGGGGTACTCCACCTCTTAACATCTTATCCCTCCGTTCCGGATGACCGGCGACCACAGCCGTCACGCCCCCTCTATTCATGTTTATGGGAGAAGGCGGGACAGCAGTTTGGATAGGGGAGGAGTTGTCTAGGGGAAGAGGACCCCTTTAAATTGTGGCACCATTGTAAACACTGTAACTAGGATTGTGAGGGCCTGTTCACACGACAGAATTTGCTCTATAAGTTACTGCAAGTAGATTTCGGCTTGCAGAATTGGCACCATCCAGAATCAGTGTTTATTTAATGCGATATTTAACCGCCGAAATAAGCGTCGGAAAGAAAATTGAACAAATGTGATTCCAGTGTGGGATTCATCCAAAAGATTGAACATGTTCATTATTTAGACAGAAGCCGGATTGCGGAATTTCCTAACCTGTGGCTCTCTAGCTGTTGTAAAAATAACAACTCCCATCATGCCCTGATGACATTCCATTTCCAGGCTTTAATGGGAGTGGTAGGTATGCAACAACTGGAGTTCAACAGGTTGGGGAACACACTGGTCTAAGTCCTTCATTGCCCGGGCAAGTAGACCGTTGTCTACCGTTGGCGTTGTCGGACTCTTTTATATTTGTCCCAACAGAGGAAATTTTAAATTTGTTTCTGCAAAACTCACTTCATTACTCCAATTATCCAGAGACATCTGTGTTACACACTGAGGTAACAGATGGGAATTTTAAAGGGGTATTCCAGGAAAAAACTTATTTTTATATATCAACTGGCACCAAAAAGTTAAACAGATTTGTAAACTACTTCTATTAAAAAATCTTAATCCTTCCAATAATTATCAGCTGCTGAAGTTGAGTTGTTCTTTTCTGTCTGGCAACAGTGCTCTCTGCTGACATCTCTGCTTGTCTCGGGAACTGCACAGAGTAGAAGAGGTTTGCTATGGGGATTTGCTTCTAAACTGGGCAGTTCCCGAGACAGGTGTCATCAGAGAGCACAGACAGAAAAGAACAACTCAACTTCAGCAGCTCATAAATACTGAAAGGATTGAGATTTTTTTTAATAGAATAAATCTACAAATCAATTTAACTTTCTGGAGCCAGTTGATATATAAATTATTATAATTTTTTTTATTTTTATAACCCCTTTAACTCTTTACTAATAACATAGGCCCATTTGATAAATTCTGACAAGAAAGTACAAGTGGACCCCCAACATACAATGGCCCCAAATTACAATTCAACTTATGATGTTTTCCTATGGTCAGAAGTGAGCAGAGAGCATCATGGTCTCAATGCAAGTCAATGGGAGGGGGCGTGACGGCCATCATGCCCCCTCTCATAGACTTGCATTGAGGGGGCATGTTCGTGATGTCACAAGGGGCATGGCCGACCCCTGCAGCACGAAGACAGAGTTTGGAACATTTAGTTCTGAATGCTGGCCAGTGGAGTACCCATTTCAACAGCCACTCAGCGGAGCTTCTTACCACAGCGTCACTGTCACTTTTGACATGTTGCCCAGACCGTCGAAAGTTTAGATCCTATCAGGTCTCACTCCTGAGACCCTCTGCCATTGCAAGTTATAACCAAGTGAAGTGCCCGGCAGTGTGTTCGAATGACTTGCCAGGTGGCAAATCCGACCTTTTACTCCATAGATTTATGCAATAAAAGGGTCAGATTTGAGTGACAGCTGGGGAGAGAGGTGTGCACTGCTGCACACTTCATCTGGCTGTAACTCTAGTTTGTAGTGAGTCTCAGAAGTGCATTCTAAACTTTGACATTTCTGGGCAACATTGCAAATGTTGTTCTAAATGACATTAACGCTTTAATGGAGCCGCTGCCCTCCCTGTCTGACAGGATTGCTTACATTGGTGGTCACTGGGATTTATTGCAACACACTGCCGCTCAGCCTATCGCTGGCTGAGGTGGGACATCGCTGCGGCCTGCAATTTACTGACCAGCTGGGTGACACACTGACCACAGTTGGACCAGGAAGAAGACAACGGCAGAGGAGCTGAGCTAGATACTGGGACACCGGGGGAGCGGCGGCAGGTGAGTCCTTGTTCAAATTTCTTCAAGTCCAGGCATTGCGGAAAAAAATAACTTGGTGAGACTTCTCCTTTAATTGGAATCGATCAGAGAAACAAGTGGAAAAGCGAGCCACCTATGTACACAGTACTGTAAGGAATATTCCGCTATTCACTGTACACTTTTCCTTTCAGCAATTGTGCAATTAGCTAAAAGTTATCTACCAATTACCCAAAGCTTCTGACTTACAACCAGCCAATGATTTGTGAGGGCATATTAGAGTAGCAGAGAAATACACCTGCTCAGTACATACAGTTAGGAAAAGTAATAAATGGTTAGGGTCCCTATTTATATTATTGCCCCACTAAAAGCATATATGACATATCCACCGAATAGGTGGTAACTTGGGGTCCAAATGCTAGCACCCCCCCCCCCACCAGTCAAGAGAATAGCAATCTATGCATGCCCCATATGAATGTAGCGGTAGTACCCCTGTATAACCACTGCTCTCTTTACCGTCTGTGGGACTGATAGTAATTGCCAAGCACTGTTATTCGGCTATCGGCCTTCCACTCAGTAATAATGCCCCTTAGTACCTTCCTTTCAGTAATGATGCCCCACTTAGTGCTCCCACATAATATTGATGGACCCTTAGTAACCTCACATTTTAATAATGCCTCCTTTTGGCCTGAAGGGCGTTTCACACGGAAAACAATCATCACCTACCATAGTAGAGAACAAGGTTCCATACCCCTACCTGGTTGAATGGAGCTGACAAAGATAGTTAAGTAGAGCGTTTGGCTTATCTACGTCTGGCCCATAGAGTTGAATAGAGAAGCACAGTGTGCATGTTTGTCAGCTTTTCATTCTATCAACAATTTGATAATACGTTTTAAGATTTAAATAAATACTTTAAGGGAGAACTATCATGCAGGGCAACTTATCCCTTATCCAAAGGATAGGGGATAAGTGTCTTATTGCGAGGATTATGACCACTGGGACCCCCCGAAATCTCCTGCACGGAGCCCCAGTTCTCCCCAGGAATGGGATGCATCGACCCCCACATGAAGTGGCGGCCAACACGCCCCCTCCATGTTTATCTATGGGAGAGCCAGAGATACAGCTGTGGTGGCCCAGTATGGGATGGTGTGTCACCCCCCCCCCCCCCCCCCACCCGTACTTCTCCTGCCCTGTCGGGCAGAGTCTCTCCATGTCCCCAGGTCCCGCTTTATGTGTTATCTCCTATGTAAATAAGTTGCATAATAATGTACTGTTTCTTTAATAGCTGTTACCATGTGATTGTTACCCAGGATGCACTAGTGACCAGGTGACCCCTTAGGTGACCTATGGGCTCCTTGTACAGCCCCCCTATAAAACCAGGGGAGGGGCTGCAATCACTCTCTTAGCTCATTGCTATTCCTGCTGAGGTCCAGTGTAGTCATCTCCCCTGTGTCTCTAGTCACCTCCTTGGGATATTGGCTGTACTGCATAGACTGTATCACCTGTCTACCCTCAGTAAAGCTGCCGTTGTCCGTAACTTGGCGTGGGTGTCTTCATTGCCCCCCGTGCCAAGCCCAGGACCAGCGGTATTACCTTCGGGTGGTTAAGGCTAAACCACGCCCTGGTGTCACGACAAGAAGGGGTTAATAACATCTGCCCCCAGGGTTACAACATCTGCCCTGCATTGCCCCCCCGCTATACCACACAGCGTTCGGCTATGTTTGCCTCTCCCAGAGAGATACATGGAGGGGGTGTGTTGGCCGCCGGAGGAGGTCCACAAGTTCCGTTCCTGGGGGGACCAGCGGTCCTTTGAATAGGGGCTACATTTTGCTGCATGATAGTTCTTCTTTAATAAATATTTTAGATAAAAGTTAAATACTTTAAATTTTGAGGGTAAGTTTCTGTTATTTTCTGTATCCTGTTTCTTGAAGAACAAGAAAGGAAAGCAAATGTTAAATATCCATAGACCTCGACGTACCAGACTCTGTTCAGCAGGCCCTCTGCAACTGTTCCACATTTTCTGCTTTGAAGTCATTGCTAAAACTCCTGGAATGGGCAATGGAATAAACACAGCGGCGGCTCAAATGAATTTTGGCAGAATATTCAAGTCAAAAATTTTTAACATATAAAAATTCTGACATTGTTACGGGAAAACTTCTAAAGACTTTTCCATTCGTGTAACACATAACTGGGTGCGAGAGGGGACAGCATGACATGCGAGCGAGCTCTGAAGTGTTTTAGAGTAACGTTCAGAGCTTTTATTTGAATGTATTATTTCAAGCCACCCCTGATGGGAACAACTTGTCCGAAAACCAACTCCATAAACAGCCCCACCCACGAGTGAAAGCATCTTTGGAACGTAGATAACACATATTTGGGATGCACATTCTTTTGCCTATTTGAACGTCCCATTTAAAGGGAGAATGAAGGGGACAAAAAGGGAAGTTCAAAAAGAATTACCCATAATTTACAAAGCACCAACACTTCCTGCCCGCAGAATTCCCACATTCATCCCAATCCACAGTATGGCTTGGACTCTCCAGATCCCAGGAACTTCTACAGTGTCAGAAGAACTCAATTAAGCCAAGCTAGTTGTTGGAGTGTGGGAGGAAAGTTGAGTAACTTAAAGGGGTACTCCCGAGGAAAACTTTTTTTTTTTTTTTAATCAACTGGTTCCAGAGTGTTAAACAGATCTGTAAATTACTTCTATTAAAAAATCTTAATCCTTCCAGTACTTATTAGGGGCTATATACTACAGAGGAAATGCTTTTCTTTTTGGATGTCTCTGATGTCATGACCACAGTGCTCTCTGCTGACCTCTGCTGTCCATTTTTGGAACTGTCCAGAGCAGGAGAAAATCCCCATTGCAAACATATGCTGCTCTGGACAGTTCCTAAAATGGACAGCAGAGGTCAGCAGAGAGCACTGTTGTCATGACATCAGAGAAATCCAAAAAGAAAAGCATTTCCTCTGTAGTATACAGCCCATAAAATGTATTGGAAGGATTATTTTTTAATAGAAGTAATTTACAAATCTGTTCAACTTTCTGGCACCAGTAGATTAAAAAAAAAGTTTCCCATGGAATTACCCCTTTAAGAGAACTCATGTGACCCTGATAAGAACATACAAACTTCTTGCAGATGTTGCCCTGGTCAGATCTGGTTGCATGACCCGAGGGCTGGTAAGTTGCCCAGTGAGCCACAATACTGTCATCAGTCCATCTACTATCTATCGCCATCTATGCCTCATCAAACCTTGTGGGATTTAAATACCTGTTCGCTCTGTTCGAGTCCCATGTTTTCTGTATATGTTGGGAATACTCACTTCCTATATGTCAAACATATGATACGAGCATATAGAAAATGGTTCCTTTGAATGAAGGCGCCTCTCCCAGTAGATGTATGGTTAATATTTTATTATATTGCAACGCATTTCAATCCCAAACTGGGATTGAAATGCGTTGCAATATAATAAAATATTAACCATAATCTACTGGGAGAGGCGCCTTCATTCATAGGAACCATTTTCCATATGCTCGTATCATTCCCCTACTGGATTGACTGACAACACCCCCGGGAGTTCCTCGTGGCAGCCTTCCAGCATCTTTCTCTACAGACGCTACTGTAGGTGTTGTGCCCTGAGCGCTATACCTAAGGGTGAGGACCCTATCGTTTTTTAAGCTATTTCCCCTTCATAACGGTCCTCACTAGGGACACACCCCTGTTGTTTTTTCTTACTCCATTTATTTGTCAAACATATGCATAGGGCTCCGTTCACTATCCTCTTGTCCTCTGCTGGGCTGGTACAGCTTTTTTCTTTTTTATGTATAGAAAAGTTAAAGGGGTACTCCGGTGAAAACCTTTTTTCTTTTAAATCAACTGGTGGCAGAAAGTTAAACATATTTGTAAATTACTTCCATTAAAAAAATCTTAATCCTTCCTGTACGTATTAGCTGCTGAATACTACAGAGGAAATTCTTTTCTTTTTGGAATGCTCTCTGATGACATCACGAGCACAGTTCTCTCTGCTGACGTTATTATAATAATAATAACGCTTTATTTATTGTTGTCCTTAGTGGGATTTGAACCCAAGTCCCCAGCACTGCAAGGCAGCAGTGCTAACCACTGAGCCACCATGCTGCCCTTAGCATATATTTGCTATGCATGGTTGCTAAAATGGACAGAGATGTCAGCAGAGAGCACTGTGCTCGTGATGTCATCAGTGTTCCAAAAAGAAAGGAATTTCCTCTGTAGCATTCAGCAGCTAATAAGTACTGGAAGGATTAAGATTTTTTAATAGAAGTAATTTACAAATATGTTTAACTTTCTGCCACCAGTTGATTTAAAAGAAAAAAGGTTTTCACCGGAGTACCCCTTTAAGTTGACTTTGCCTTTTTATAAGGAGGCATCCTGCAAAAAAGGTTCTTTAAATGGGGGTCAATGGTCAATATATGCCACTGTACAACTTTACAGTGGCATTTGTTAGAGCCTTCTAGTCGAGGTCTACATTGGGCAATACTCCCGACTTCAACTCCTTATATACATCCAATGGTAAGTTTTCAGACCTAAGAATTCACTACAGTGATGGAAAGAAACAAAAAATTAGATGTAGTTTTTGTTACTGAGTTTGTGGTCATTTTATCAAAGGGTTGTCCAGCAGGATACAATAAAAAAAAAAAAAAAAAAAGGGTGTAAACTGATTAAATAAAAAATTAAAAGCAGTACTCACATCACTGATCCCCAGACATTCCAACAGTACCGATGGCCCTACCGATCCTCACTTTTTGGCTCCCTTCACAACACACAGAAATTGCCAACATAGCCAATGGGCAGTGATTGGCATTCCCTTGTGTCGAGATGCGAACAGGAGATAGAAATCAGCGGGCACTGTCAGGATGGCACAGGTGGAGGAGCGACAAGAGGAGTATTATGGTGCAATCCAGCTGACTTCTTTTTAAACAATAAGCTTAAAGAGGTATTCCATTTTTTTCATTTGAACTGACTCCAGAAAGTTAAACAGATTTGTAAATGACTTCTATTAAAAAATAACAATCCTTCCAGTACTTTTCAGCTGCTGAAGTTGAGTTGTTCATTTCTGTCCGACAACGGTGCTCTGTGCTGACACCTCTGTCTGTCTCAGGAACTGTCCAGAGCAGGAGAGGTTTGCTAGGGGGATTTGCTGCTACACTGGACAGATCCTGAGACAGACAGAGGTGTCATCAGAGAGCACTGTGGTCAGACAGAAAAGAACAACTCAACTTCATCATCTGATAAGTACTGGTAGGATTAAGTTTTTTGATAGAAGTAATTTACAAATTTGTTTCAATTTCTGGAGCCAGTTGATATGGAAAAAAAAAGTTTTTTTTCATGGAATACCCCTTTAGGGTCTATTCACACAGTATTCTGCGCAGATTTGATGTGCAGGATCTGAAGCTGTGTTCAGTCATTCAGTTTACATTGAAATCTGACGCAGAAAATCCTGCGCATCAAATCTGCACAGAATACGGTACATAAACCATTAAGAGAGTACTCCGGCGCGCACTTTTTTCCTTTTATCCCGTGTGGGCTGCAAAATAAAAGAAAACACACTTTCTCTTACCTGCCAATGAGCCCCCAGGGCTCCGGTACACTCCGGTACAGGTGTTCGGTCCCCGGGCTGTATTCTTCTTACTTCCTGTTAGCCCGGCACGTCACACGGAGCTTCAGCCTATCAACGGCCGCAGCGATGTCCCGCCTCGGCCAGTGATAGGCTGAAGCTCCGTGTGACGTGCCGGGCTAACAGGAAGTAAGAAGAATACAGCCCGGGGACCGAACACCTGTACCGGAGTGTACCGGAGCACCGGGGGAGCCTGGCAGGTAAGAGAAAGTGTGTTTTCTTTTATTTTGCAGCCCGTACGGGATAAAAGGAAAAAAGTGCGCGCCGGAGTACTCCTTTAAGATACAAAAAAAATTTAATATTACAGAAAAATCTCAACAGCCTTGGTAGGTTAAAGGCAGATAAAACATAAAAGGACACACCAGCATTACATTATATATCACAAGGTGCATGAGCAGGAGGAGTCTAAACAGCGGCCCTGCTCACCCTCCTACTGGGCTTCTCCAGTCCCCTGATAAGCACCTGGTTCTGGTCCAGCCACGCTGCATTGTAGCCACATATTTCATACTGGGGCTTTTGTGTGGATCAAAAATGACTTTTTCAATATAACTCTATGAGTCACTTCAGCGGCATCGGGACCGGAAGCGCGTGATTATCTGGGGGAACAAAGCTGGCAAGTTTCCCTGGATTATCCCTTTAAATCTTAAGGCCCTGTTCACACCGCATCATTTTTGCTGAATGTCAGGTTGGAAAATTTTGAGCTAGACATTTCGTCTGCTGCTGGTGCCGACGTGTCAGTTGGCACTAGGACTGCTTGGAAATGCGCCATCTACATAGACGGCAATGCATGTACAGCTTCACCCGGTTGTATCTATAGATCAACTTACCAACTTTTGACTTACCTCCATGACATGTCAATAGTTTTTTTTATGATGACAGTAATACTTTAAAGGGTTTCTCCACCTAAAGGATAGGGGATAAGATGTCTGATCGAGGGGGTCCCGCCGCTGGAGGGCCCACCGGGATCACCCTGCTGCACCCAGCGTTCCTTTAGAGCGGTGGTCTTCAACCTGCCGACCAAGAGATGTTGCAAAACTACAACTCCAAGCATGCCCGGACAGCCAACGGCTGTCCGGGCATGCTGGGAGTTGTAGTTTTGCAACATCTGGAGGTCCGCAGGTTGGAGACCACTGCTTTAGAGCATCGGGTGCAGCGCTGGAGGCTCGTGACATCACGGCCGTGCTTGTGACATCACGGCCGTGCCCCCTCAATGCAAGTCTATGGAAGGGGGCGTGATGGACATCACACCCCCTCCCATAGACTTACATTAAGGGGGCGTGGCCGTGAAGTCATGAGCGGGGCGTGACCATGACATCACGAGCCTCCGGCCTCCATGGCCAGTCATCCGGCACCTGATGTCTGGGGTGCCACAGCCGAGATTGCCGGGGTCCGCTATATTCTTTTGGATAGGGCATAAGATGTCTAGAAGTGGAGTAGCCCTTTAAGTTTGATAAAAGCGAAGTAATTCACCTAGGCTACAGTACGGCTGAGAATAAATTAAATGTTATAGAAATGGGAAAAACAATGCAAGAAGAAAAGGATGTGACTAACCGTGAGCTAAAGTGCAGCACTCAATGCCAAGCAGCAGCTGCTAAAGCAAACCAAATTTAAGGGGGCATAAATGAGAGATAGATCCTCTTTAACTGCTAGTGCTTGAAGATCCTCTGGAGGGAAATGTATTTTATTTTTAGTTGTTCCTGCTCACAAATAGAGAAACATTTATTTTTTATTTTTAGAAACCTAGTTTCCAAATATAATAGTCAAATGTGTTACAAAGGGGTGTTAAGGCCCATTTTGGCCTTAAGGACTCAGACAATTAAATTTTTACGTTTTCATTTTTTCCTCCTCGCCTTCTAAAAATCATAACTCTTTTATATTTTCATCCACAGACTAGTATGAGGGCTTGTTTTTTGCGCGACCAGTTGTCCTTTGTAATGACATAACTCATTATATCATAAAATGTATGGCGCAACCAAAAAACACTATTTTTGTGGGGAAATTAAAACGAAAAACGCAATTTTGCTAATTTTGGAAGGTTTCGTTTTCATGCCATACAATTTATGGTAAAAATGACGTGTGTTCTTTATTCTGAGGGTCAATATGATTAAAATGATACCCATTATTATATACTTTTCTATTATCGTTGCGCTTAAAAAAAATCACAAACTTTTTAACCAAATTAGTACGTTTATAATCCCTTTATTTTGATGACCTCTAACTTTTTTATTTTTCCGTATAAGCGGCGGTATGAGGGCTCATTTTTTGTGCCATGATCTGTACTTTTTTTTGATACAACATTTGCATATAAAAAACTTTTAATACATTTTTTATAATTTTTTTAAATAAAATGTATTAAAAAAGTATCAATTTTGGACTTATTTTTTTTTTTTACGTTCACACCTTTCACTGTACGGGATCATTAACATTTTATTTTAATAGTTTGGACATTTACGCACGCGGCGATACCAAATATGTCTATTAAATTAATTTTTTACGCTTTTTGGGGGTAAAATAGGAAAAAATGGACGTTTTACTTTTTTATTGGGGGAGGGGATTTTTCTCTTTTTTTACTTTTACTTTTAAATTTTTTTACATTTTTTTTACACTTGAATAGTCCCCATAGGGGACTATTGATAGCAATACCATGATTGCTAATAATGATCTGTTCTATGTATAGGACATAGAACAGATCAGTGTTATCGGCTATCTTCTGTTCTGGTCTGCTCGATCTCAGACCAGAGCAGGAGACGCCGGGAGACGGAAGGAGGAAGGTGAGGGGACCTCCTTGCGGCGTTCTGAATGATCGGATCCCTGCAGCAGCGTGCGGGCGATCAGATCATTAATTGAAATCGCGTACTGCCGCAGATGCCGGGATCTGTATTGATCCCGGCATCTGAGGGGTTAATGGCGGACGCCCGCGAGATCGCGGGTGTCAGCCATTGCCGGCGGATCCCTGGCTGCGATCAGCAGCCGGGATCAGCCGCGCATGACACGGGCATCGCTCCGATGCCCGCGGTTATGCACAGGACGTAAATGTACGTCCTGGTGCGTTAAGTACCACCGCACCAGGACGTACATTTACGTCCTGCGTCCTTAAGGGGTTAAAGGGGTATTCCAGGAAAAAAACTTTTTTTTATATCAACTGGCTCCAGAAAGTTAAACAGATTTGTGAATGACTTCTATTAAAAAATCTTAATCCTTTCAATAATTATCAGCTGCTGAAGTTGAGTTGTTCTTTTCTGTCTGGCAACAGTGCTCTCTGCTGACATCTCTGCTTGTCTCAGGAACTGCACAGAGTAGAAGAGGTTTGCCATGGGGATTTGCTTCTAAACTGGGTGGTTCCCGAGACACGTGTCATCAGAGAGCACTTAGACAGAAAAGAACAACTCAACTTCAGCAGCTCACAAGTACTGAAAAGATTAAGATTTTTTAATAGAAGTAATTTACAAATCTGTTAAGCTTTCTGGAGCCAGTTGATATATAAAAAAGTTTTTTCCTGGAAAACCCCTTTAACCCCAAGATGTGTTTCTGCCTAAGATATTCATTGGCTTTATTCTAAGGCCCTGTTCACATGTACTAGATTCCATGTATCTATACAGAATTTGCTGACAATCTACACGCTATACCTGCTAATGGAGTTCTGAAACTCACATGCATTCTATTATTGTAATAAAATAAATCCACACACGTGAAGTGTACTTAGTTTAAATGGGTAGTCCGGTGACAGGTAAAATATATATATAGATATATATATATATATATATATATATATATATACACATATATATATATATATATATATATATATATATATATATATATTGTTTACCTGTCTGTGCCAGTTCTGAAACCACCAAAAATCTATTATTTTTGGGAGGTCTTAGTCCTGTACTTCCCCTTTATACTTACTGGTTGAGCAGTTGGTCAGTACTTTAAAGGGGTATTCCAGGAAAAAACTTTTTTTTTTTTTTTATATCAACTGGCTCCAGAAAGTTAAACAGATTTGTAAATTACGTCTATTAAAAAATCTTAATCCTTCAAATAATTATCAGCGGCTGAAGTTGAGTTGCTCTTTTCTGTCTGGCAACAGTGCTCTCTGCTGACATCTCTGCTTGTCTCGGGAACTGCACAGAGTAGAATAGGTTTGCTATGGGGATTTGCTTCTACTCTGGACAGTTCCCGAGACACTTGTCATCAGAGAGCACTTAGACAGAAAAGAACAACTCAATTTCAGCAGCACATAAGTACTGAAAAGATTAAGATTTTTTAATAGAAGTAATTTACAAATCTGTTTAACTTTCTGGAGCCAGTTGATATATATATAAAAAAAAACTTTAATAACCAGAATAATGCCTTCTCTCAGCTCTTTATCACAATTGTTCCACCCTGCCTACTTTCCTCGCACAGCACTCCTGCCATTTTCACACCCAAAGGAGAACATCTATGTTCACAAAAGACTATTGCAGTACCTGCTGTAATCATTTCCTGTCTACTCCTCTGCCTTGGACAAGGCAACATGTTGTTAGCACACCACTTATTCCCTAAATGTCCCAATAAAGTTGTATATGTGTATATGACAGGGAGATGGGGATGTAGCTGTAGGGGCTGGTCAGAGGTGGTGACATCACTTAGGGGTGTGGCTAAAGCTTATAGACAAGATCCACAGCCACACCTCTTGAGACAGCAGAAGATTAAGCATTATCTTGGGTGAGAGGGAGGAGTCAGGGAGCTGCTGAGACAACACAACATTGTGAATTAGAGAACTACACCACTTCCTGTCAGGGTTGAATGAAGCAAAAGCCTGCTGAAGCCAGTCCAATATCTGAACACCTTATATTAGTACGGTATATATCTTGGGGTGATTTTATTTAAATAAAGCTATTTTTCTGATATCAGAATACCCTTTTAAATATCTTGGCTGTACTGTTTTTATAGATTTTGCTGAGAATTTCTGCAGAATTGCATGTAGATTTGTGTTACAACAGCATAGATTTCCCTTCGGTCTGGACTTAGCGCTCTCAGGCGAGCGGTCTGTTGTTTTTTCGTAATATTACCAAACATTTTTTAATGGTTACATTTTCTGTCTGCAGGATTACAGAAACTTCTGGATTACAGGAAAGTAAGTTGGAAACAAAACAGCTACCAGAATGCACTGGGGCTGAAGTTGGAGCACTAGGAGTGTTTCAGCTAAGAAAACTGGGTCAGTTGGCAGCAATTTCTTTCCTGGACGAGTGACACTTGGCAAGCACCAGACTCCTAAATGGCACGCTGCAGGGCAGGTGTATGACCGGAGGAAGTCCTAGCCAACCAGGCTTGATAGCTCATCTGTGATTCAGCATCGCCCTCTGCTGGGAGCATCGTATAGTACTCATTAAACCCTAAGGACACAGACTATTTTATTTTTATTTTTTTCCCTCCTCATTTTCTGAGAGTCACAAATCTTTTATATTTTTTTTGTTCACAGAGATTTGTGGGGGCTTAGTTTTTTGTGCACTGTGCTGCAGTTGTTATTGATAACATTTTAGGGTAGATTTCCCTTTTTAATCACTTTCTATTCCATGTTCTTGGGGAGGTGAGATGACCGACAATTGACAATATGGCATCTGGTATTCTTTTCGTTTACAGCATTCCATCCATATATTTATAGATTTTGGACATTTCCACACAGGTGATACCAGTTATGTAAATTTTTTATTTATTTATTTGTAGTTTAGTTTTTATCCCCTTCATTTTAAAAATGAGAAAAGGAAGGTGTTTTTTTTTTTACTATACATATATATATATATAATCATATAAAACACACACACACACATATATATATATATATCATAAAAAAAAAAACTTTTGATATGTTGCTCAGACATGTCAATAGTCTTGATCGTATTGATCGCGAGTTATAATCCTGTACAGTGCATGGCATCACGTTACATGGCATCACGTTATACTCTCCAGATCTGACCTTTTTGCTGCCTAGACTTATATAGCAGAAAGGTCAGATTTGATTGACAGCCAGGGAGTCAGGAGTGAGACCCAGTGCAATCAAAACTTTTGACATGTGTATAGTAACCCTTTAAATTACACATGTTACACTTGATCGCTTATACAGTACACTGCAATACTTCTATTGCACCTCGGGAAGGCAAACTTTCTTAGGACTCCTATAAGAGCAGCTATAGACACCTACAGTAGGCCTCCAGCTGCCTTGACAACTAATCAGCACCCCATGATTCCTGTAAGCGATCAGCCTGCTGCTTCTAACCCTCTGGAATGTTTCTCAACTAGGACGCCTCAAGCTGTTGCAAAACTACAACTCCCAGCATGCCCAGACAGCCAAAGGCTGTCTGGGCATGATGGGAGATGTAGTTTTGCAACAGCTGGAGGCACACTAGCCAGGAAACACTGCTTTAGATGACAAGGTCCATATTGACTGAAGCATCCTGTGGGTGTAATAACCGGTATTGGAGTTATCTCTGATGACAGTCACTGATGGCTAGTGTCAGCTGCAGATAATAGACAGTACCCACCATATTCCACTAGGCCACTAACGGGGTATGGTTAGGGTTTCGTGTGCCTTAAAGGAGTACTCTGGAGGGGAAAAACATTTCAAATCAACTGGTGCCAGAAAATAATACACATTTCTAAATCACTTCTATATAACAATCCTTCAAGTACTTATTAACTCCTGTATACTACATAGGAAGTTGTGTAGTTCTTTCCGGTCTGACCACAGTGCTCTCTGCTGCCACTTCTGTCTGTGTCAGAAAGTGTCCATAGCAGGAGAGGTTTACTATGGGGATTTGCTCATGCTCATCTTAACACGGACAGAGAGCACTGTGGTCCGACTAGAAAGAGCTACACAACTTCCTCTGGAGCATACAGCAGCTGATAAGTACTGGAAGGATTACAATTTTTAAATAGAAGTAATTTAGTAATCTGTATAAGTTTATTCATTAATTTGAAAATCATTTCCTCCAGAGTACCCCTTTAATGTGTGATGATTTTGTAGACCATGCTACTTTTTGCATACTTTTTTTTTTATATACCTCCATTGAACATTACCTGCCTTATAAAGCTTCATACACCAGTCTCCTCGAGGAGATACAATACCTCATCAGTCACACTGTGCCTCTAATATTTTATACATGGAATGCATTCGCTTGGAGAAGTTTGCCATTCACTAAAACTGTACAAGCTTCTGGAAGTGAGGCAGAACATAGCCTAGCCCACCCCTCTTTTCAGGGGTTAATGAGACAGTACTGTAATTGAGTGCAGAACAGTGGATAGTCAGGAGTTAAGAAGTGAGTTGTATGTAGAGACAGACTGGAGGAGATTTAGCTAAAGACCTCACAGACCCAGACTAGGCCTCAGGTCTGGCTTAACACCCTAGCAGCTAACTTGCCAATGTTTTGAGGAACTGCACCTCGCAGTTGGGAATTGCAGTAAAAGACTTGTGCACCATGCAGTTGTGAATTGCACTCCTTGACACTGACTAGGGAAAATTGCACAATAATCAGAATCAGTTGTCTGAAAGACTGGGTGAGTGCTTAGGGAACATTTAGGTCAATATAACCAGTCATAGCCATCTATGACATAGCAAAGCCCTCTTTAGTGGCTAGAGGAGAACTACAAGTAACCACAGACCTTACATCATTCAACCTCCTAGTCACGCCATTACATCTGGCGGCATCCAGAGACAAGAATACTGATAGATGGAGAAAAAACTGCAAAACTGGGAACTTTGGATAACCCACCCAAGTCTGACCTGAATCTTGTTAAAGATTGTGCCCCTATATCCATAAGTGGAAATTGTGTTATGGTCTCACGCTCCCCCTGTCTTTTGGCTATTATTTGCAACTAACCATACACCAACCAGAAACACTACATAGGGTGTGCCCCAGGGGACTACTACCACCATCATCCTTGAGTGCCCCCCCCCCCCCTCATCTCTGTACCTGCCCAAGGAGTGTCTGGCTGCCAAAATAGGTCTGATAGTTGTCACCCATAATATTATTATTACTAATTATAATGATAATAATTATGTGCAAAAAAAAAACACTTTGTGCAATGAAAAAAAATGATGTACATGCTTTACACTTGTTATATATTTTAGATAAGTTTTAAATTTCTTCCGGCATCATGGGATCTTGTCTTTAAAAGTGACAACATACAGTATGCCAAAAATGTTGTCATAAAATATTGCCATGAATTAACCCAAAAGCTCCTCAATTAAAAAAACATTAGGAACGTGTTTCGATCAGTTACTTATGTAAGTCAAGACTCTTCGCTAATTCATCCTACAGATAAATGGTGACATCTAGTGGACAATATTTATATTGCTTATATAGTATTTTGGACTTATTTTTTTTTCCTTATAGGAAACTTTAGAACAAGGATATTCCAGTTCCACATTCAGAAGATATTGCTATATTATGTCCTGCAAGTATATATGATGTGTCCAGCTATTCTGGTTAAAAAAAAAAATACCAGATACGGGAAAGAACCTTATTTTATTACTAAGCATTTGCTTTTTGTTTATGTTTGGTGTCACAAAGGAATTTTCAAAGCCAGACACAACCAGCACCATAAAGTGTAGATTTAATACAACCATATGGAATGCCTAGGTAAATGGACAACAGGTAAATAACACGCAAGTCTAAGCAGACAGGGTTTCTACAACAGGGGCATACACAACATTTAATGGGCACTCTCATTAAAACACATTTTTGCTATTGCACTTCTTATGGTGAATAAAATATCTTTCTAATGTACTTTGTTTTCTATGTTTTAATTGTGTTTAAAAAAAGTGTCTCTCTACTTGTCCAGAGCACCCCCCCCCCCCCCCCCATCTCTTGCACAGACTTTGGACTCCTGCTGGCCTGGCAGAAGTCCAAAATCAGGAAATGCAATCTGGAGTTCTAAGGGATGTGCGTGCAGCCTTAGCCAATCATAGCTCATCTCACACACTGACCTGCTCTGGGCTGTGTATAGCAGAGTGAGAGAGGAAGTTCTCCCCTGTATGGCTTCAGATGATGTCATGCCTGCTGGGTAATGCCACTTCCCAGTCTGTGATTCTGACTGAGAAGAAAATACAGAGCAATATCAAGGTAGAAAACTAAAAAATAATAAAACTAAAGGCAGGGGGTGGTTTATCATGATGGGCCAGTGAACTGGGAAGATCATGAGAGGTACTCTTTAACCCCTTAAGGACTCAGCCCATTTTGGCCTTAAGGACTCAGACAATTTAATTTTTACGTTTTAATTTTTTCCTCCTCGCCTTCTAAAAATCATAACTCTTTTATATTTTCATCCACAGACTAGTATGAGGGCTTGTTTTTTGCGCGACCAGTTGTCCTTTGTAATGACATAACTCATTATATCATAAAATGTATGGCGCAACCAAAAAACACTATTTTTGTGGGGAAATTAAAACGAAAAACGCAATTTTACTAATTTTGGAAGGTTTCGTTTTCACGCCGTACAATTTATGGTAAAAATGATGTGTGTTCTTTATTCTGAGGGTCAATACGATTAAAATGATACCCATTATTACATACTTTTATATTATTGTTGCGCTTAAAAAAAATCACAAACTTTTTAACCAAATTAGTACGTTTATAATCCCTTTATTTTGATGACCTATAACTTTTTTGTTTTTCCGTATAAGCGGCGATATGGGGGCTCATTTTTTGCGCCATGATCTGTACTTTTTTTTGATACCACATTTGCATATAAAAAACTTTTAATACATTTTTTATAATTTTTTTTTAAATAAAATGTATTAAAAAAGTAGGAATTTTGGACTTTTTTTTTTTTCGTTCACGCTGTTAACCGTATGGGATCATTAACATTTTATTTTAATAGTTCGGACATTTACGCACGCGGCGATACCAAATATGTCTATAAAAAATTTTTTTTACGCTTTTTGGGGGTAAAATAGGAAAAAACGGACGTTTTACTTTTTTATTGGGGGAGGGGATTTTTCACTTTTTTTTTTACTTTTACTTTTACATTTTTTTACATTTTTTTTACACTTGAATAGTCCCCATAGGGGACTATTCATAGCAATACCATGATTGCTAATACTGATCTGTTCTATGTATAGGACATAGAACAGATCAGTATTATCGGTCATCTTCTGCTCTGGTCTGCTCGATCACAGACCAGAGCAGGAGACGCCGAGAGCCGCACGGAGGAAGGAGAGGGGACCTCCGTGCGGCGTTATGAATGATCGGATCCCCGCAGCAGCGCTGCGGGCGATCCGATCATTCATTCAAATCGCGCACTGCCGCAGATGCCGGGATCTGTATTAATCCCGGCACCTGAGGGGTTAATGGCGGACGTACGTCCTGGTGCGTTAAGTACCACCGCACCAGGACGTACATTTACGTCCTGCGTCCTTAAGGGGTTAAAGGGAATAATTTTTTAGCTGCCCAAACCACAGGCAGTATAAAACTGCTACTTCTATTTAAGACTCTTAAAAAGTACCTGTCACCAAATAAACTTTTTTAAACTAACACAGGCTATGTTCCCTAGCTACTCCAACACTCCTCCTATCATAAAAAAAAATTCCAGAGCTTTAAAAAGCTCTGTATCATACTGTTCTTCTTGTTCACATAGTTTAATCTCCCAGCAGGAGAAAGTTTTCATTTTCCAGCAGGCATGACATCACTGAAGCCTGCTGGGGGACCACATCCGCCCTCACATTGTTGCAGTGCTGTGATGATTAGAAGACCTCAAGCTCTGTGCAGCTTTCAATGAGGCTCTGTGCAGCTGTCAATCAAGCTTAGTGCAGAGAAACACTTCCTGAGTTTGGTCTCCTGCCAGGCCGGGAGGAGACCAAACTCATTGTATTAATTGTGGCAGGGAACAGGACAGAGCCACCTAGTGGCCGTTTTTTTTTATATTACATTTTAACCATATTTAAGTTGATCATTTTAAAAGAAGGTGAATGGGAAAGTGTCTGCTAATTACACACGGAATACTATATTAAAAGTTTTATTTGGTGACAGCACTCTTTAATCCTTCCAGTACTTATCAGCTGCTGTATGCTCCAGAGGAAGTTGTGTAGTTCTTTCCATTCTGACCACAGTGCTCTCTGCTGCAACCTCTGTCCTTGTCAGGAACTATCCAGAACAGGAGAAAATCTCTATAGAAAACATTCGTTTTTAACTTGTTTTTCTCTGGAGTACCCCTTTAAGGAGTGTAAGGCCTTGTGCTCGTGGTGGCCTCACGATGGTCTAATTCGTTCCTCTAAGGATGTAAAATAAGTACAGTGACACAGGCAGGCCGTGCATTGACGTTGTTCATCACACCGGCAGGAGAAGGTCCTGTCCTACTCTGAGTGACAGACCGCGGGCTGATCAGAGGTAGAAGATCCATTGATTCTGGTCACTTCCTACCAAAAATATATCAGCCATCAGCTACCTTAGATGTGGGCTATCACATTAGATATTCTGCTAACTCAGATGTATCTCAGCTCTTCTAAGTATCCCTAAAGAGCTGTTTACCAGGGTAATAGAGAGTAGGGTGGGTCAGTGTCAGTCTTGGGGTGACAAAAACGCAGCTACGTGACACTAAACCCCAGCAACTGTAATGAACAGGTGTCTGTCATTCATCTCCATTACTAATCTCCATTACTAAAGTCATAAAAAAAACAGACACTTATTGAAAGGGGTACTCTGGTGGAAAACATTATAGATATATATATATATATATATATATATATATATATATATATATATATATATCTATGTGGAACTGTCCAGAGCAGGAGAAAATCCCCATAGCAAACCTATCCTGCTCTAGACAGTTGCTGATATGGACAGAGGTGTCAGCAGAGAGCACTGTGGTCAGACAGAAAGGAAATTCAAAAAGAAAATAACTTCCTGTGAGCATACAGCAGCTGATAAGTACTGGAAGGATAAAGTTTTTGTAATAGAAGTCATTTACAAATCTGTTTAACTTTCTGGCACCAGTTGATTTGAAAAAAAAATTGTTTTCCACTGGAGTACCCCTTTAACGACGCAGGACGTATATTTACGTCATGTGCCAGCTCCCGCAATATGAAGCGGGGTCGCGCTGCGACCCCGCATCACATTGCGCTGGTCCCGACGCTCATCAATGGCCGGGACCCGCGGCTAATACCACACATCGCCGATCGCGACAATGTACGGTATTAACCCTTTAGAAGCGGCGCTGACCGCCGCTTTTAAAGTGAAAGTGAAAGTATCCCGGCTAGTCAGTCGGGCTGTTCGGGACCGCTGCGGTGAAATCGCTGCATCCCGAACAGCTTACAGGACACCGGGAGGGCCCTTACCTGCCTCCTCGGTGTCCGATCGACGAATGACTGCTCCGTGCCTGAGATCCAGGCATGAGCAGTCAAGCGACGATAACACTGATCACAGGCGTGTTAATACACGCTAGTGATCAGCATGAGAGATCAGTGTGTGCAGGGTTATAGGTCCCTATGGGACCTATAATACTGCGGAAAAAAAGTTAAAAAAAAGTGTTAATAAAGGTCATTTAACTCCTAATACCCTAATAAAAGTTTGAATCACCCCCCTTTTCCCATAAAAAAAATAAAACAGTTTAAATAAAAAAAAAAATAAACATATGTGGTATCGCCGCATGCGTAAATGTCTGAACTATAAAAATATATCATTAATTAAACCGTACGGTCAATGGCGTACGCGCAAAAAAATTCCAAATTCCAAAAAAGCATATTTTTGGTCATTTTTTATACCATTAAAAAATGAATAAAAAGTGATCAAAAAGTCCGATCAAAACAAAAATTGTACCAATAAAAACTTCAGATCACGGCGCAAAAAATTAGCCCTCATTCCGCCCTGTACGTGGAAAAAAAAAAGTTATAGGGGTCAGAAAATGACATTTTTAAACATATAAATTTTCCTGCATTGTAGTTATGATTTTTTCCATAAGTGCGACAAAATCAAACCTATATAAGTAGTAGTATTATCATTTTAACCGTATGGACCTACAGAATAATGATAAGGTGTCATTTTTACCAAAATATGCACTGCGTAGAAACGGAAGCCCCCAAAAGTTACAAAATGGCGTTTTTTCTTCAATTTTGTTGCACAAATATTTTTTTGCTGTTTCGCCGTGCATTTTTGGGTAAAATGACTAATATCACTGCAAAGTAGAATTGGTGATGCAAACAATAAGTCATAATATGGATTTTTAGGTGGAAAATTGAAAGGGTTATGATTTTTATAAGGTAAGGAGGAAAAAAGTAAGTGCAAAAACTGAAAAACCCTGAGTCCTTAAGGGGTTAACTCAAAACTCCCTGACAACATCCCACCCCAGTCCGATGTATTCCATTGTCAAAGGGAAAACTGTAAAACAACAGAGCGCTACAGAAAAAATGACAGTAAAAGGTAAGGGAAAAAACTTTTAGGGTCTTTTCACACCTGCTCCGATTATGGTATACCACAAACAAACGTACCAAAACAAGACCAATTTAGTTCAGTGTTGCATACGTTTTATAAATGTTTGGATACAACAGCATACGTTTTAAACTTAATTTTTTTTTTTATAACTGTAAGGCCTGATTCACATCTATACAACGGCAGTACATCAGGAAATACAGTAAACAGTACCTGACTGTATGCTTTGGTATACCCATAAACTTCCATTATGCCAACATAGTCTAAAGCATATCACTTTAGTTTTTTTTTTTTCCTGCACAATTGTCTATGACTTTTTGTGGTATAAAAAAGTACTGCCATACTAGTTTTCTGCATCACAAAAAAATTGTATGCCGACATACACGTCTTTTTCCCCAAAGAAGAATTTTTGTGATTTATGGTGTGGTATAGGTCTACGTGTGTATACATTTACTTTCTTTGTGATGGTTTTACAGTTTTTTTTACATTGTTTTACATAGTAACAAAAAGAAAAAAAGAATCCTATCTCAAGTCAGTATTAATCCATTGGGTGAAAGAAAGCACCACAAGTCCCAGCAAGGCAACAGGGCTCCCAAGGGGTTACACTGCATCCTCTCACTCAGCACCGTACTGTCTATATAATACCATCTGCACCCAGCTCAGTAAAGACAGTTATCCGTAACCTGACGTTGGTGTGTTCGTTTATTCCCCGTGTTTGGCCCAGGAGAAGCTGTCTACAACCTCGGACCATGTATAGGCTAACGGTGCCCTGGAGTCACAAAGTAATAAGGTATTTCCTAGCACCCCTGTGGCTACCACATTAAGTCCCCAAGAACAAAAGGATAAGGCAGTTGAAATCCAACATGCTCGATCCGATTTTTTTATATCATTTGTCGAGTACAAGTCAGGAGGCCACAGTCCACATTACATGGACTTAATAGCCATGTAAAGAATGATCATTTGGGCACTACAGCAGTACCCTTTGATCCATGGAAGGGAAAGAGAAGTCTACAGCTGGCCACTAATGAAAAGTACATGCAGTGGCATGGCTGTGTGTGAAAGGAGAGAGCAGAGCAGAAGACCTTCTGTAATGTCATTACCATGTGATCAGTCACATAAAAGGGAGGAGCCTAACTGCTCTCCTGTGCAGTCCCAGAAGTTTTTGCATAGAGAAATGTGCTTATGAGAAGGTAACCATGTGGTGGCCCAGTACAGAATCTGTTATTCTGTACTCCTCCCCATCCTTTGTGGTGGCTTCAATTCCAGCGTTCCCCTGGGTCCACATCCCTCCTAAGGACTATAAACTCTCAGGTCATATGTTAGTTAATCTTTTGAGGTGTTTGTCACTTTAAATAATGTTCATAGTAACCCTGTTGTAAAGGGGAGTATGCCAAGTGAACAGGTGGCTTAGTGACCAGTCAGTCACCAATGTGATCTCTCTAAACTGTTCCCCTTATGTAGTGAAAGCTCTAGCTCTCTTGCAGCTGAGGTACAGTGAAGACAAGTCTGAGGAGTCTGTGGAGTGTTCCTGAAGGAGGCCTGAGGCCAAGTCCAGCCACCACGCTTCTACTTCAAGTTAACCCCTACACTGTGGATGAAAGTCAAAGTCAATGGTAGGATCCAAACATAGTGGGGATTCCTCTGAAGTCCAGTCCAAGTAGTCAAGTTGGGACTCGAGCTGCGCAATCAGTACAGTGTTGCCTTACCGGGAAGGGGTTAACTGGGTCCAGCTATTCCCACGCACGTGAGCAGCCGCAGCTCCACCCACATCAGTCCCCAGCGGTGATGCCTCTTCAGCACAGTGAGGAGGAACTAAAAGGATTGCCCTGTGTTGCACAGGGGAAGATTTTCCTGCCCGAACCCAAACAGGAAGTTCCCAAACAGGAAACCCTCAGGGTTATGGCCAGGCCCATACCATCACCATCATCGTGCCCTGTCTCCCCACTGTGCAACCTATCCTGCAGTCACCACGATCCCAGATTTACAGAGTGTTGGGCAGGACATTGAGCAACTGACTAAAGCTGTCAAGAAGCTTGCCACCCGGCCTGCTCCACTCTCCCATGAACCGTCCTTACATAGGTAACCTCACCCTTCTCCCCGCAATCCCAATTATTGTAATTCTTCACCCAATAGGTATTCTGGGACTCAGAGACCCTTTTGCATTAACTGTAACAAGCCCGGCCACTGGAAAAATGCAGTGCTGGGAATTTAAATGGATTCAACCTGAGATCGAGGACCGGCCTTCAGGAAAACAGTAATCAGGTCCAACCCCAGAACGACCTAAGTCAGGACTCTCACTTTATGTCGCCTCCTGCCTCCTTGTAACGGTTGTTGGAGAAGGTGCACCTTTAGAGGTGCTGATAAATACAGGGTCACACCAGGCATGTATCAAACTGTCAAGAAAATGCTAGCTGACATGTCAGAGTCAGAGTCCCTGGGTGGCGCCACTCAGAGTTCAAGAGTATGCTGTTTGAGCTGTGCAATGCCCCTGCTACATTTCAGTAACTGATGGAAAGGTACCTGGGACATCTGAACTTCCACAGTGTCTTGCTATATCTGGATGATGTCATCGTGCATTCCAAGTCTTACCAGGAACACCTCGGTCATCTGTCAGATGTCTTTCAAGTACTGATCATGCACTGGTTGAAGATCAAGCCATCAAAGTGTCACTTGCTCAAACGCCAAGTCCATTATATGGGCCTTGTTTTAAGCGCAGAGGGAGTTCAGACAAATCCTGAAAAGGTGAATGCTGTCAAGAACTGGCCTTCACCTCGCACAGTGAAAGATGTCAGGAGCTTCCTGGGATTCGCCAGCTACTAACGCCGTTTTATGCCACATTTCGCCCAAATTGCAGAACCCCTTACAGCTCTTCTGCAGGGAACGACGAAGGAGAATTATAATGGAAGACTCCCTATTGATTGGGCCGAAGAGCAAGAGATATCGTTCCAAGCTCTCAAGCATCTGCTGACACAGCCACCCATCTTGGCTAGGAGCTGTCCTGTCCCAAGTCCAAGATGGTCAAGAGCGAGTGATTGCATACGCCAGTTGGAATCTGCGAGGAGCAGAGAAGAATTATACCAATACAGCTCTTTCAAGTGGGAACTTCTCGCCCTGGTCTGAGCCGTGACAGAGAAATTTAAAGACTATTTTGTGGCCACACTATTTACAGTCTATACCGATAACAATCCCTTGGCACACTTTTTTTTTAAAGGTTTTATTTATAACTTTCAAGTTAACAATAACACAATATGTGGTGTCCCGGTACCCTATTGCATACCGTACCTTGGTAGAGGTCCCCAAAGTCAGAGTTCCTAGGAACGGTGGGTCCCTCTTTTCTAGTTAGCCCCTCGTCACCCCTCAGTTAGTTAATATTCATCTAAATATAAATGTAGATATGTATATTTAAATGCCTACCTGTTAGCATTGTAGGACCTTAGGTCATGTGACTCGGTATTCAGAACTCTATGGTTTTGTTGAAGGACCTTTGGTGGTTCTTATGTCAGGTGTTCACCCACAATGCAATGTAACGGTGAGTGACAGCTGTATGGACCAATCCAAAACCGCTCAGCCCCTGCCCATATAAGGGAGCTGCAGCAATTAATCTCTCTCTTGGGTTGCTGACTCTCGATGAGGTAGGACCTCCGCAACTTACAAAGACGATTACTAGGCCTAAACCTTGCGGCCTCGGCCTATGCTAAAGACTGTGAGTTCTTATCATCCCCCTACCCCTAAATCCAGCAGATCTATGCTACAAAATCCTCCTAAACTAAAGAGAACTTACAAGGTCCCAACCACCTGTCAATCGCTGCTTCAGCTGTATATAGACTCTGTTATCTGGACTGTTGTTACTGCTGCATGTTACAGAAAATCTTCAGTAAAGTTTCTACAAGTTTTCAGCTAAGCACTGGTTGTGGACAATTCGTTATTCTGCACTCACCTATCGCTCTTGGGAAGGGTGGCGATAGGCCCAACGTTACCTCAGCATTTAACCCTCACCCTGGCGTCACGAGTGACAAGGGTTAATAAACCCCTGATACCTGCTCAGCACCACCCCAGCTACCCTACACCCCCCGAGGCTTATCACAACATACATAAGTAAAATAGCATGCAGCTGGAGATAAAGCCCCAATCACCCCCGGAAAAAAGGAGTAAATAACCCTCAGCACATCACCATTACAGCAGGTAGACGGAGATCCACCCCCAGCTGACACAAAACAAAAAAACAAGACACAGACAACACACACACTCTTGCACTCACACTTCTCGGAGGATCCCCAGCTTCCCTGCAAGATAGGGACAATCATCTTACCCAGGAGAACTCATACACTCTGGTGGGACAACCGACTCCCCTATAAGGAGCCTGGGCATCCAAATTTACGGCTAATGTACAACAACCTGTACATTGGTACATACTTGTTAACTAGGTTGAACCATTGTGTAATGGGGGAGTAGAAGTATCCTTCCAAGCCATAATCAGCACTTTCCAAGCACAAAACAATAGAAATCTAATAAGAAGGCGCCAATGGGGGCCCGAGGCTAAGTCATCAATAACCCCCAACAGACAGACAGCAGGGGAATTCCAAGTGATCCGACAGAAACTGTAGCACCTCCCTCCAGAAGGGTTCCACACAGGGACAGCTCCACACAGCATGTAGCAGAGTGCCCACATCTGCCTGACATCTAAAACATACATCTGAAGTAGAGACACCCATACAAGATAATCTAACCGGAGTATAATATAGCCGAAGGATAAGTCTAACCTGAATAAGTAAATCTCTAGCACTGACCACCTAGGATAGTAGGACTTAACAACTTCTTTCCATTGCTCCACCGATAAACCCGGCAGATCTACTGCCCACTTCTCAAAGGCCGACTCAAATGGAGCAGGACCCACCGATTGTCCCTTGGCACACTTGAACACCTCTAAACTGGGCGCTCTTGAACAGCGATGGGCTTCGAGGTTAGCCAACTACAGCTTCACTATCAATATAGAAGCAGCAAGTCAAATGTCAATGCCGATGTGCTATCCTGGATGACCCCAGGCGAAGAGCCACCTCAAGAGGATGAGTGGGAGGATATGGAGATGCCTCCGTTTTATCAGCGGTTTGTACATCAAAATGTTGTCACTACCCTTGCCGAGGGTGAACAAAGGCCACAGACGAAAGCCGAGTCATGGGAGACTGGATGGATTACCTCCTGGCGAAGAAGGTGCCGACCTGACTCCAGTGGACCCATTGTGACTATGAGTTGACACAACTGTGGCGTCAGAGAAAATTACTGTTTGTGCACAAAAGACTGTTGTATCGCAATTCATTGGATCCGGTCTCTGGTGAACGACTACATCAGATTCTGGTTCCTAGAAGAGATGCGGCTATGGTCCTCAAAGCCTACCATGATCAGTCGGGACAGTTCGGTGTCCATAAGACAGAAGACACAGTTCAGAGAAGATTCTACTGGATTGGGATGCGGAGTGATGTCAAGAAATGGTGCAGTGAATGCTCGGTCTGCAACGTTACCAAGAATGGACGTAAAGACGTGAGGGCGCCCCTCCATCCCATCCAGAGCAACAGACCTAACCAGTTGGTCGCTCTAGACCACGTGAAATTGGTTCCTACCCGATCCAGGCACACCTATGCCCTCACCATGGTCGACCACTTCTCCAAGTGGGTTGTCGTTGTTCCAGTCAAAGATCTCACGGCCAAGACGGCGACCCAAATGTTCTACTCCAAGTGGGTACAAACGCTGGGATGCCCAGAGTCTGTCCTCAACTACTACCTGAGCTGATAGAGATATACAACATCGTCCACTATTTCACTGGTATATAGTTACATAGTTAGTATGGTTGAAAAAAGACATACGTCCATCAAGTCCAACCAGGGAATTGAAGTGAAGGGTGTAAGGGGATAAGGGAAAAGGATGTAGTTTTATATGTTTTATATGCCCTTCTACCTGATGATGGGGAGACATGGACAGTTGCCTAAGGCCAGAACCTTTGGGCGGATCATCAAATGCGAATCTATGAGGCTCAAGAGATCGTCAACAAGAAAATGGAAGAAGCCTGACAGAGACAGGCAACAGGATGACTACAACTGCCATGCAGTGGCCAAACCCTTATGTGCCAGAGGCTTGCAGCTGAGACAAGTCTGAGGAGTCTGTGAAGTGTTCCTGAAGGAGGCCTGAGGCCTAGTTCAGCCACCATGCTTCTACTTCAAGTTAATCCCTACACCATGGATGAAAGTTAAAGTCAACGATAGGATCTAAACATAGTGGGGATTCCTCTGAACTCCAGTCCAAGTAGTCAAGTCAAGTCTGTCAAATACTAAATTCAAGCGTGGCTGCATCAATCTATAATAATTGCAACTACAAGTCCCAGCAAGCCAATAAGCTTCACTAAGTTTACCCTGCATCTCCTTAGTGCCCATCTGAGCTGTATGGACTTTAACACCTTGTCTACCTCAGTAAAGCATACCAGTTAACCGAAACCTTGCATCGGAGTGATTATTTGCCCCATGCCTGGCACAGGTGAAGCTGGTCTACCTCCGGTGGTGTACAGGCCAACCACGTCCTGGCATCCCGATCACAAAGGGATAATAATATCTGCCCTTCCATACTCGTCACCACACACACACTCAAATAAGCATATACACATACACTGCAGGTCACACACATCCCTATATACATCAAACTCACACACACACACACATACACATACATACACTGCAGGTCACGGCCTAAAAAACAGCAAAAAAACAGCTGGCTCAGTGAGCTGATCGGGATCACCATGTCAAAATCAAAGGGTCCTGATCAGATGGGAGCACAGACTGAGGTCACTTAACCTCCTTGCGTCTGTGCACTTTACTGCAGAAAACATCAGCACCCTGTAAAAAAAATGTCAGTGTTATAGAGGTCAGAAGAGGACAATTTTAAGCATACAGTGTGTGGCAGGGTTATATTCAGAGGTTCAGTGTGTGACAGGGTTATATTCAGAGGTTCAGTGTGTGACAGGGTTATATTCAGAGGTGCAGCGTGTGACAGGGTTATATTTAAAGGTGCAGTGTGTGATGGGTTATATTCAGAGGTGCAGTGTGTGACAGGGTTATATTCAGAGGTGCAGTGTGTGACAGGGTTATATTCAGAGGTGTAGTGTGTGACAGGGTTATATTCAGAGGTGCAGTGTGTGATGGGTTATATTCAGAGGTGCAGTGTGTGACGGTTATATTCAGAGGTGCAGTGTGTGACAGGGTTATATTCAGAGGTGCAGTGTGTGATGGGTTATATTCAGAGGTGTAGTGTGTGACAGGGTTATATTCAGAGGTGCAGTGTGTGACAGGGTTATATTCAGAGGTGCAGTGTGTGACAGGGTTATATTCAGAGGTGCAGTGTGTGACAGGGTTATATTCAGAGGTGCAGTGTGTGACAGGGTTATATTCAGAGGTGCAGTGTGTGACAGGGTTATATTCTGAGGTGCAGTGTGTGACAGGGTTATATTCAGAGGTGCAGTGTGTGACAGGGTTATATTCAGAGGTACAGTGTGTGACAGGGTTATATTCAGAGGTGCAGTGTGTGACAGGGTTATATTCAGAGGTGCAGTGTGTGACAGGGTTATATTCAGAGGTTCAGTGTGTGATGGGTTATATTCAGAGGTGCAGTGTGTGACAGGGTTGTATTCGGAGATGAAGTGTGTGACAGGGTTATATTCAGAGGTGCAGTGTGTGACAGGGTTATATTCAGAGGTGCAGTGTGTGACAGGGTTATATTCAGAGGTGCAGTGTGTGACAGGGTTATATTCAGAGGTGCAGTGTGTGATGGGTTATATTCAGAGGTGCAGTGTGTGACAGGGTTGTATTCGGAGATGCAGTGTGTGACAGGGTTATATTCAGAGGTGCAGTGTGTGACAGGGTTATATTCAGAGGTGCAGTGTGTGACAGGGTTATATTCAGAGGTGCAGTGTGTGACAGGGTTATATTCAGAGGTAAAGTGTGTGACAGGGTTATATTCAGAGGTGCAGTGTGTGACAGGGTTATATTCAGAGGTGCAGTGTGTGACAGGGTTATATTCAGAGGTGCAGTGTGTGACAGGGTTATATTCAGAGGTGCAGTGTGTGACAGGGTTATATTCAGAGGTGCAGTGTGTGACAGGGTTATATTCAGAGGTGCAGTGTGTGACGGTTATATTCAGAGGTGCAGTGTGTGACAGGGTTATATTCAGAGGTGTAGTGTGTGACAGGGTTATATTCAGAGGTGTAGTGTGTGACAGGGTTATATTCAGAGGTGCAGTGTGTGACAGGGTTATATTCAGAGGTGCAGTGTGTGACAGGGTTATATTCAGAGGTGCAGTGTGTGACAGGGTTATATTCAGAGGTGCAGTGTGTGACAGGGTTATATTCAGAGGTGCAGTGTGTGACAGGGTTATATTCAGAGGTGCAGTGTGTGACAGGGTTATATTCAGAGGTGCAGTGTGTGACAGGGTTATATTCAGAGGTGCAGTGTGTGACAGGGTTATATTCAGAGGTGTAGTGTGTGACAGGGTTATATTCAGAGGTGCAGTGTGTGACAGGGTTATATTCAGAGGTGCAGTGTGTGACAGGGTTATATTCAGAGGTGCAGTGTGTGACAGGGTTATATTCAGAGGTGCAGTGTGTGACAGGGTTATATTCAGAGGTGCAGTGTGTGACAGGGTTATATTCAGAGGTGCAGTGTGTGACAGGGTTATATTCAGAGGTGCAGTGTGTGACAGGGTTATATTCAGAGGTGCAGTGTGTGACAGGGTTATATTCAGAGGTGCAGTGTGTGACAGGGTTATATTCAGAGGTGCAGTGTGTGACAGGGTTATATTCAGAGGTGCAGTGTGTGACAGGGTTATATTCAGAGGTGCAGTGTGTGATGGGTTATATTCAGAGGTACAGTGTGTGACAGGGTTATATTCAGAGGTGCAGTGTGTGATGGGTTATATTCAGAGGTGCAGTGTGTGACAGGGTTATATTCGGAGATGCAGTGTGTGACAGGGTTATATTCAGAGGTGCAGTGTGTGACAGGGTTATATTCAGAGGTGCAGTGTGTGACAGGGTTATATTCAGAGGTGCAGTGTGTGACAGGGTTATATTCAGTGGTGCAGTATGTGACAGGGTTATATTCAGAGGTGCAGTGTGTGACAGGGTTATATTCAGAGGTGCAGTGTGTGACAGGGTTATATTCAGAGGTGCAGTGTGTGACAGGGTTATATTCAGAGGTGCAGTGTGTGACAGGGTTATATTCAGAGGTGCAGTGTGTGACAGGGTTATATTCAGAGGTGCAGTGTGTGATGGGTTATATTCAGAGGTACAGTGTGTGACAGGGTTATATTCAGAGGTGCAGTGTGTGATGGGTTATATTCAGAGGTGCAGTGTGTGACAGGGTTATATTCGGAGATGCAGTGTGTGACAGGGTTATATTCAGAGGTGCAGTGTGTGACAGGGTTATATTCAGAGGTGCAGTGTGTGACAGGGTTATATTCAGAGGTGCAGTGTGTGACAGGGTTATATTCAGTGGTGCAGTATGTGACAGGGTTATATTCAGAGGTGCAGTGTGTGACAGGGTTATATTCAGAGGTGCAGTGTGTGACAGGGTTATATTCAGAGGTGCAGTGTGTGACAGGGTTATATTCAGAGGTGCAGTGTGTGACAGGGTTATATTCAGTGGTGCAGTATGTGACAGGGTTATATTCAGAGGTGCAGTGTGTGACAGGGTTATATTCAGAGGTGCAGTGTGTGACAGGGTTATATTCAGAGGTGCAGTGTGTGACAGGGTTATATTCAGAGGTGTAGTGTGTGACAGGGTTATATTCAGAGGTGCAGTGTGTGATGGGTTATATTCAGAGGTGCAGTGTGTGATGGGTTATATTCAGAGGTACAGTGTGTGACAGGATTATATTCAGAGGTGCAGTGTGTGACAGGGTTATATTCAGAGGTGCAGTGTGTGACAGGGTTATATTCAGAGGTGCAGTGTGTGACAGGGTTATATTCAGAGGTGCAGTGTGTGACAGGGTTGTAATAAATATTGTCTTTATTTATAGGATTAGGATCTACTGGCAAAGTTAGTAGCCAACAACGTCAGGGCTTTAGCCCCAATACAAAGGATTCATGTCTCTGGGATGAGGCTTGATGAGCGACCACAGCTGTCACTCCCCCTCCTATAGACATGAATGGAGGGGCATGAGGTGACATCATGACCACGGCCACCTGAACTCAGCATTCTGTTTAGAACGTGGGGTGCCAGCCCGGAGATCTGGGGCTCAGCGTCCGGAACCCCCACGTTCAGACATCTAGGGGATACGATGTCTAGGGGTGTCTGTAGAGGTAAGAGGGAGAAATCTGGGGGTGTTGTTGTGGCCATGGGGGGGGACAATTTTTAGCATGAGGGCCCAGTGGTAGTCTCAATGGTAGTGTATATGTAGAATCCTGTTACACATTACCAGTGATTGTGTGCAGCCTATATTTTTTCTTTATAAAATTTTATTTTGAAATGTATCTATCCATGATGTACCACTTTATTGGCTCCATTTTATGTTTTAAAAGTGTCAGATAATTATTATTCTTTATGATTTTTCTGTTTTATTCTATTAAAGTTTGTTTTCTATTTGCAGTGGCTGTTTTTGATGTTCGATTTAAGTGAATGGGAAACTAGGACATACAGTACATACAATGCATTCAGAAAGTCTTCAGACCCTGTCTCTTTTTTCACTTTTTGTTAACTTTCGGCCTTGTGCTAAAATAAAATAAAAAAATAGTGTTTTCCCCCATCATTTCCCCCAGAATGACAAAGTGAAAACTGAATTAAAGACATTTTTGCTAATTTATTAAAAGGAAAAACAATAATTTTGTATGCACATAAGTATTCAGACCCTTTCCCCGGACACTTGAAATTTAGCTCTGACTCCTCTCATTTCTCTTGATCACCTCTGAGATGTTACTACATCTTTATGGGAGCCACATGTGGTAAATTCAGATGATTGGACATTATTTGGACACATCCCTGTCTGTATAAGGTCTAACAGATGACAATGTATATCAGAGCAAAAAGCAAGCCATGAGCAGGAATCAACTGCCTGTAGAGCTTAGAGACAGGATTGCGTGGAGGCACAGCTATGGAGAAGGGTACAGAAATATTTCTGCTGCAATGAAAGTTCCCAAAGTCCTCCACAGTGGCCTCCATAATTGTTAAATGGAAGATGGTTTTTCTTGAGCTGTTGCCCAACCAAACTAAATAATCGGAGATAATATCCTTGGTAAGAAGGTTGACCAAGAACCCAATGGTCACATTAGCTGAGCTCCAAAGATCCTGTGTGCAGTTGGGAGGAACTTCTAGAAGGTCATCCATCAATGTAACACTTCACCAATCTGGGTTTTATGGCAGAGTGGCCAGAAAGAAGCCTCTCCTCAGTGAGAGAAAAACTGTAAGAAACAAGATTCTCTGGTCTTATGAATCCAAAATGAAACTTTCTGGCCTCAATTCTAAGCATCAAGTCTGAAGGAAACCAGGCACTGCTCATCACCTGCCCAATACCATCCCCACAGTGAAGCATGGTGCTGACAGCTTTATGCTGTAGGGTGTTTTTCAATGGCTGGGACAGGGAGACTGGTCAGGATTGATGGAAAGCTGAATGGAAAAAAGTACAGAGATAGTAATAAATATCTCTGGACTGGCATGAAGGTTTACTTTCCAAGTCAATGGCCCTAAGCAGAAAGCCAAGACAACACCAAAGCTTAGGGACAACTCTGTGAATGTCCTTAAGTGGCCCAGCCAGTGCCCTGACATAAACCCAGTTACATGTCTCTGCAAAGACTTGAAAATGTTTTTCACCGATGGCCCCCATCCAACCCAAGCTTAAACGGTTACTCCACCCTTAGACATCTTATCCCCTATCCAAAGGATAGGGGATAAGATGTTTGATGGCGGGGGTCCTGCTGCTGGGAACCCCCGTGATCTCTGCTTCGGCACCGCAGTCATCCGCAGTCAGTTGCTCTGTGTCTGATGACTAGCAATGCAGCGATGGTGTCACGGCCATGCCCCCTTCGTGATGTCACATCCTCCCTCTCAAAGCAAGTCTTTGGGAGGGGGTGTGACGGCCGTCACACCCCCTCCCAAAGGCTTGCATTGAGGGGGCATGGCCGTGATGTAACGAGGGGTGTGACAGAGACGTCATGAGCCTCCAATGCCGCAGCTGGCATTCTAAGCGCACGCCAGGTGCTGCAGGGAGATTGTGGGGGTCTCAGCCGCGGGACTCCCATGATCAGACATCTTATCCCCTATTGTTTGGATAGGAGATAAGATGTTTAGGGGTGGAGTACCCCTTTAAGAGGATCTGCAGAGAAGAATGGCTGAAATCCCCAAATCCAAGAGTGCAAACCTTATGGTGTCATACCAAAGAAGACTGGAGGCTATAATCGCTTCTGATGCTAAAGGGAAAGAGTCTGAAGACTTTCCAAAAGCCCTGTAAAAAGTGATGAGTCCTCTCTGTAAATACACTGTACATACTGATGTTGAGTCCTCTATGTAAATACACTGTACATACTGATGTTGAGTCCTCTTTGTTCTTCCTGATGGGGTGAACCATTGTTTATCTGGACAAAGAATATATTGGTCAGGCATACTATACTGGACACAACCACATGATCAACTGAGGAGACTGTCTACATTCCTAATACCATATGATAGGTAGCCAACCCCGCACACTAGTCACCAGATATGTACTTGGCTGGCTACACACAAATGTGGTGGCGGATAAGAGGATACTGTCTTGTGGGAGTGTAGGGTGTTTAGTGTGTTGTTGTGCAGCGCTGTTAACCCTTGTCACTCGTGACGCCAGGGTGAGGGTTAAATGCTGTGTTCTCGATAGGCCTATTGCCACCCTTCCCAAGAGCAATAGGTGATGCAGAAATAAAGGATTGTCCACAACCGCTGTTAACTGAAAACTTGCAGGAACTTTTACTGAGGAGTTTCTGTGCATGTAGCAACAGTAACAGTCCAGATAACAAAGTCTCTTTACATAAAACTCGAGCAGCGATTGACAGTCGGTTGGGATCAGGTAAGCCCAATTTAGCTTCTGAAGGATTGTATAGCAGAGATCCGCTGGATTTAGGGGAGTAATTAGGTCCAGTGATCTTGCGATGAGTAGGGGCTTACCGCTAGGTTAGAGGCCTAGGCCGCAAGGCTTTGGCATAGTTAATTGTCTTGTAAGCTGCGGAGGTCCTATCTCTTCCAGAGTCAGCAACCCAAGAGAGAAGAGAGGGATCAAGAGAGAGATTAATGGCTGCAGCTCCCTTATATGGGCAGGGGGCTGAGCTGTTTTAGATTGGTCCATACAGCTGTCACTCACTATTACAATGGATTGTGGGTGTTCACATGACTAAACCACCAAAGGTCCTTTAACAAAACCATAGAGTTCTGAACCTAATCACGTGACCCGCAGGTCCTGCTACGTTTGAACAGGTAGGCAATTAAATATATACATAGTTATATACTTATACTTATATTTATATTGATAAGAACTTCTATACAGTCATTGACTAACTGAGGGGTGACAAGGGGACAACTACAGAAGAGGGACCCCGACGTCCTAGGGACTCTGACTATGGGGACCTCTGCAAAGGTAACGTATAAAATACGGTATCGGGATACCACACAAATATACACTTATCTTTCTCTAGGGGTCAATACAGATGATATGTCACATGACCCTGCTGCCCAATGGTCATGGTAACCTCACTATGCATAACATGTAACCATTACCCAGGTACCTGAGCAGAGGGTTGACCAGAACAATGTAGGAGAATAGGAAAGTTATGTAAACTCAAAATGTCACTATCTTTCCATGTGTAAGTGATTTCTCAGACAACCACATGTAAAACACAGAGACTGCTTGTTATCCAGTTTAGAGACTGTTTGTTATCCAGTTTAGAGACTGTTTTGTCACTTAAACCAAGAGAATGTTTTGTTATTCTCATCTTCAACTTAGTTACAGTAGTTAATGCTAAAGTGACATCTGGTCATTGTCACCTAATGCTCCTGCACCCAACACATATCATAAGGTATCGACGATCAGGTCGTTGTTATGGCAACCTATGTAAAGCAGTGCCATCAGATTCACTTTCATTAGCTGTGATGCAGGCAGCATGACGTAGAGCAACCTGAGTACCAAAGTTACTGTGAAGCACGAGCCTAAAAATGGAAATTTAATGGGGTTTTCCAAACGGCACAGACCAAAACCCAGGAGCCTAGAAGGGCCTAAAATCTGTAAATTGTTTGAACCATAAAACCCGTATAACTCTTGCTCTTTGGTGATATTGGTGGTAGGTGCGGAATAGAAAGAAACAACAACATTGCATCCGACCTAAAGTACCACACAACAACTCTCAGCAAAAGCACCTTAAAATAATAACCTACACCATAAACAGAGAATAAGTAGCAAAGTAAGCAGCAGAAAACAAACCTTCCTCCACTCCATCCAACAGGCACCCACAGTTCAAGTAAGAATCAGGAAAAAGGGTCATAGTTATTTTTTAAATATATATATATATATATATATATATATACACATACATACATACATATATACATATACACACAAACATAATAAATAGTACAAAAGCAGAAAACAAAAATGCAAACAGGAGCATGACAGAACAAAAAGAGTGGGAAAAACCACCAAAGTGCAAAAAACTAAACTGGATTGGGCAGTCGGGAAGCTTCACGGGGGAGCAGGTGAGGAAGCAGAAAGAGGCGGAGGGAGGAAGGGAGGTACCCTATATAGGAACGGGGGGCATACCAATCCGCCCCCACTACTCACCCCCACCCCACATGGTATCCAGCCAGGCAGCCCAGAGACTGCCCACTGGACCAACACAGTTAACCCCTAAAAACCCAGCCCCCTGACTGTCCAACAGGCCCTGTAGTCAGCAATACCTGTGCCTATGTGGCCAGGTATTACGCAGAATTTTTACAAATTTATTTCCAAAAACAGCGCCGCACATGTCCTCAGGTTGTGTGTGGTATGACAAAGGAACTTAGCTGCAATACCACACACAACCTGAAGACATTTATGGTGTTTTTTTTTTTTTTTTTTAAAGAAATAAGCCCTATTTTTTTAAATCCTTGATAACCCCTTTAACAAGTTATCAAAATGATTTGCCCCCTTGGATTAATGCATGCCTAAATCAGGACTTCCTTTTAGAGCAAAGAGAACAGGCCAAAAAACTGTGAGGGACAGTTCTTTGACAGTTCTGGAGGAAGAAAGGTGCAGTTGCCCATAGGAACCAATCAGATTGCAAAAATTAAGAATAAAAATAAACCCCCCTGAAATATGAAAGCAGCAATCTGATTGGTTCCTATGGGCAACTGCACTACTCTTCCCCTACACAGATTCTAATAAATCTCTCCCTGTGTCTTTAGAAAGTGTGTTTTGAAGTCATTTATTTTTTGCTTTGGTTTTGCTTACATGTGGCATTTTTTTTTTATATATAATATATCACACAGGGGTTAATAAATTTGGCGCACGTAAGCAAAAAACAAGCAATCACTTCAGAACCAACACCACTTTGTATGAATCCTCCTCTGCGACTTTTCTGAGACTTTTTACCCCACTGCGCAAAAAATTTGCAACATTTTTAAAATGCTTTCCACGGCCCATGTACATTATCAACAAATTGAGGGCTTTGCGGCAAATTTGCAACCTTGTAAAGAACAGCCGCACTTGATGAATCAACAACCGCTGCAAAGTGAAAAACCAAAAGTGTGGACCAAGGTAATTTTAGAAATCCCCTTAGCAGCAAGTTGCACAAATTTAGCGCTGCCCAAATTCAGAAGTACTGGGTGGAAAAGTGTTTATTTGGACCAGTGGTCTTCAAACTGTGGCCCTCCAGCTGTTGCAAAACTACAACTCCCAGCATGCCCGGACAGCCAACGGCTGTCCGGGCAGGCTGGGAATTGTAGTTTTGCAACATCTGGAGGGCCACAGTTTGAAGACCACTGATTTGGACCATTAGGTAGTTGTCTTACACTAGATGTGGCCACCAGATGGCGCTGCAGAAATGCTACAGCAGGGTTTCTCCTACCAGGATGCCCCAGCAGTTCCAAAACCACATCTCCCAGCATGCCCGGACAGCTAATGGCTGTATATCTGTAGTAGAAGCTCCACTGCAGATTCCGTATGTGACAGGAAGAATTTTATTAAAGTTTTTGTAATATAATACAGTGGTCCCTCAACATACGATGGTAATCCGTTCCAAATGAACCATCGTTTGTTGAAACCATTGTATGTTGAGGGATCCGTGCAATGTAAAGTATAAGAAGTTGTACTCACCTGTCCCCGCCGCTCCGGACCCGTCACTGCTGGTCACTGCTGCCCTGGATGTTGCGCTCCATCGCTGTCGCCGCGTCCCCGCCGCTCCGGAACATCTCTGCTGCCCGGGTACGTCGCTCTCACATCGCCATCATCACGTCACTACGCACGCCGCTCCTATTGGATGACGGGACGGCGTGCGCAGCGACGTGATGACGTCGATGGAGAGCGCCGACGATGGAGGGGATCCCGAAGAGGATGCGCCGGAGCCCCGAGGACAGGTAAGTGATCGTCAGCGGACCACACGGGGCACCGTAAACGGCTGAAGCAGTCTGCGCTGCTGGATAGCTGTTTATGCGATGGCCCCGACATACAAAAGCATTGTATGTTGATGCTGCCTTCAACATGCGATGGCCTCTGAGAGACCATCGTATGTTGAAATGATCGTATGTCGGGGCCATCGTAGGTCGGGGGGTAACTGTATACTAATGTCTTTCATCGGCAAAAAGTGAAAAAGTGTAACAGAGGCTAAAGATCACCTCCATCATGTGAACATGGCCTTACGCAGCATGCTCTGTGCTGCTGTGACTAAACGACAGACCTTTAAACCCCACAATGAATTATAAGGCTTGGTTCAGACTACGGAATCTCCGGGCAGAACATTTCCGCCCGGAGATTCCGAGTGCGGCCAGCGCTGACTGAATCAGTCGGCGCTAGGACCACGCGGACACTGCAGTCTCCAATAGACTGCAATGTGTTCCGCGCGGATCTCCGCCTGAAGAAAGAGCAACGCCATTCTTCAGGCGGAAATTTCAAAGCGGATTTTCCGTTCACAATTTCCGCTTCACAAATTCCGAAGTATGAATTTGTGAACGGAAACCCATTCACTACACTATACATTTTAGTAAGCGGAATTTCCGCCTGCAATTTCAAAGTGGAATTGCAGGCGGAAATTCCGTAGTCTGAATCTAGTCTAAATGGAGCCGTGTCCACAGGTTGGATTTGTCGCCGCTTCGCATAGACATTTCTTTTTTTTGCATATGTTCTTTAGCCGATGACAGTGCCGCAGTCTCCATGCTAAATTATTCATCAATGCAAATTTCTTTACACGGCTACTAGAGCCAAATTCAAATTTAGCAGGAGAATGCACACTTTGTCCCAATGCTATGGCCATCGGTGCTCGGGCTGTCAGCAGAAGAAAAGGATAAATTCATATATTGCTGTAATGGGCCCACGTGCCTGTTAGGTGTCTGGCGATGCATTGTGCCCTTTGACAAGCTCATTTACTGGGTAATTTGCTCCTCGCACATTCTTCACAACTACCATGTGGAACACTTAAAGGGGTACTCCAGTGGAAAACATTTTTTAAACTGGTGCCAGAAAGTTAAACAGATTTGTAAATTACTTCTATTAAAAAATCTTAATCCTTCCAGTACTTATCAGCTGCTCCAGAGGAAGATGTATGGTTCTTTTCAGTCTGACCACAGTGCTCTCTGCTGACACCTGTGTCAGTGTCAGAAACTGTCCAGAGCAAATCCCCATAGCAAACCTATCCTACTCAGGACAGTTCCTGACATGGACAGAGGTGTCAGCAGAGAGCACTGTGATCAGACTGAAAAGAACAACAACAAAGAACAAAACTTCCTCTGGATCATACAGCAGCTGATAAGCACTGGAAGGATTAAGATTTTTTAATAGAAGAAATTCACAAATCTGTTAATCTTTTTTTTTTGGACCAGTTGATGTGAAAATAAATAAATGTTTTCCACTGGAGTACCTCTTTAATGGCCTAATTCAGTCTGAGGTAAAAATAGTAAACTTAAAGGGGTACTCCCGTGGAAAACTTTTTTTTTTTTTTTTAATCAACTTGTGCCAGAAAGTTAAACAGATTTGTAAATGACATCTATTAAAAAATCCTAATCCTTCCAGTACTTATTAGCTGCTGAATACTACAGAGGAAATTATTTTATTTTTGGAACACAGAGCTCTCTGCTGACATCACGAGCACAGTGCTCTCTGCTGACATCTCTGTTCATTTTAGGAACTGTCCAGAGCAGCATATGTTTGCTATGGGGATTTTCTCCTACTCTGGACAGTTCTTAAAACGGACAGAGATGTCAGCAGAGAGCACTGTGAAAGTGCACAAGAGCAGCTTTGGAGCGTTTTTGGCACCCATGCATTTTTCTGGGCCAGCAAAAGTCTATGGGAGTAATAATAAACACCCATATACTTTACTGGCACCGAAAAATGCACATGCGTCAAATACGCAGCATTTACGCTACTTGTGTCCCTACTGATCTGCGGGAGGCCATGCCTCTCTCATCATTTCTGCCCACTTTCTGGAGAAGTGATGTAGGCAGAGTAAAAATATTTTTAAAAGTTTCAAATTTCACTCAGTGTGATGTCCTAAAAAATTGTGCTAGTTTCTTTTTATAGCAGAAAAATTATTTTGTTGTGTAAACCATAAAAAAAAGAAAAGAAAACAAAAACAAACAAACAGTATTTTGAGACACACAGAGGGCTATGACAGAATTCTATGTGAGACAGAGAGGCATGAAAGAAGTGTAAATAATAGAGAGGGGGACATGGACGCATTCTAGTTAAGACAGGGACAACATGGACATAGGGGATGGCAAATTTGCTTCTAAGTAGATTAGAATAGAATAAGGGGGGGGGGGGGGGGTCCACATATGAAAACAGTGCACTTGGCCCACTAAAGTGTTAAAACATCCCTGAGATACACCATGGCATTTACTATCTCAGCCGGTGCCAGGGTGGAACTTAGCAGGGACCACGGTCAGATGTATTAAAGATCAGGTGCAGAGTCTGCACACAGAAAATATAAGAAGAAGAAAAATAAGTGTAAGGTAGTGTGTTAACTTGAATCAAGTGGAATATAGTTATGATGGTTTGTAAGGGGCCCATAACCTTTATGACCCAGGATCCACATTACAGCTGTCGCATGAAGGCAAAACCAGGGCAACATGTGGTGTCAAGTGGCCTCACTGTCTTGCTTTTACAACTGCAGTATTGCTGGTAAAATCCTGTGTCCACTGATCACTGCATGTGCGCGTAATACAGTCTGCAAGGTGGGACCATATCCTAATGGTTTAGCCTTGGATAGAGATTGGATAAGACGGCAGATATATAATAGGAGTTTAAAACGTTCACTTCTTCATGGCTGAGCAGGCATTGCCATGGGATGCCTGTTGACAGATATCAGCAGGCATACCATTCCGCCTGGCGAGCGGCGGTGATCGGAAATACCAAGGGCGTGGGCGTACAGGTACACCCTTCGTCCCCAACAGGTTAATGATCCTGTATATTGAATGGAATAAACATAAGAAAAAATAACATAGTCCAATGCAGAATTTTGATCACTTCCCAGAAAAAAAAAAGAATAAAAAGTGATCAAAAAGTCACATATATGGAAATGTGGTACCGATAAAAACAACAGATCACGACTCAAAAAAACCGAGCCCTTATACAGCCCAATATACATAAAAATAAGAAAGTTATAGGGGGAAAGAATAGGACAGTTTAAAACATACTTATTTGGTTCAAAATGTTTGACTTTTTTTAAAAGCAGTAAAAAATAGTAAAGCGTGTAACCATGGTATCATTTTAATCCTATTGACCCACAGTATGAAAAGAACATGTCAGTTTGACCGGACAGTTCACTAAAATCCCTCAAAAGTTGTGAAATTGGGGATTTATTTTTAATTCCCTGCCACAAATAATATTTTTTTTAATTGTATCGTACATTTTATGGTAAAAATGAAAGATGTCATTACAAAGTGCAATTGGTCACAAAAAAAAAGAAAAGAAAAAGCCATTAATGTGGGTCTGTGAGTGAAAAAATTAAATAGTTTTGGCTTTTAGAAAGCGAGGAGGGTAAAAAAATGAAAACATAAAAATTTACATTTCCTGTGGCCTCAAGACCAAAAAGGGCTGTGACCCTGAAGGGGATGAACAAAACTGTAATCTTCACATTCTTTGTAAAACCCCCAATATATAACTCTGCATAGTGTAAGTAAAGTACAGTGCACAGCCATTACCATGCATACACATACACGTGATGTCATCTGCTGTGACATCACACATCAAAGAGACTTTCCCCAGGATAGAATCCAATCACTAACACTTATTTCCTCGGTTCGGCGGGTGAACACGTTTTCCCACTAGACCTGCGATTGTTTTACAAATTGAAGAGAATTTTGTCTTTTTAGGCAAAAGGATCCTGTAGGGACGGTGACCATGAAGCTAAGAGGTAAGAATAAGGAAAACTTCCAAAATGACAGTTTAATAATGGATTTAACATGCGGTAAATGTGAAGTTAATATAGTAGAGTGCAGTAAAGTTAGGGATGTTCTCTTGTACAGTCTATCCTGGTGGCTTTAAGTCTCGTACAGACATTGGGTAAAGGTTTTACTCGTGTGATAAGAAATGATTTTAGTCTGTGAATCAATGTTATAAATATTTTACCTTCTAAATGCAAACATGACAAAACTATTGTGATATTAGAGGAATAATAGATATTGTATATTGTATATTTTGCAGATATTCCATTTCTCTCAGTTCCCGTGGTTTGTCTGTCACATTACGTGACAAGCTTCTTATGGAGGTACACCAGCTTCTATTATAAAGACACTGCTCCTTATTATCAAATCAAGATCAAAAGGCAAAGAATACATGGGATGAAGAAGCAAAGAGGACAGCTAGCTGAAGTGGATAGTGACCTTCCTTTAGGTGACAATTCACAGAGCGAGCATGTCATCGTCAACATCCCAGATAATCAGAAGGAAACACCATCAACCTCTGAAGATGCCTTGGAGCCTACAGTGTCTTGGCTGCAGCAGACATGGATGTACGCTAAGAGCAAACTGTGGTGGCCCAATGCTGTATTGGATGTGTGGTTAGGAACATGGACTATGGCCAACCAATCAGCGTGCAGCATGATGGCCGCTTTCAAGATGTCATATAACTTTTTACTTACTCAGCTAAGAAGTCTAACAGCAGTAGCCGATGACCATCAATGTCCATCACGCAGTGACAATCTAGATGACATTGTTGAAGAAGTGATGTCAAATCTAGATCTGTCCTGACCTGTGTTAGCTTCTTCTACAAAGTACCATGACATCTGGAGGGGAAGACTTGGGGTGGGGGTGGGGAGGAGCCCGAAATGCAGCCACCTCCACGTGGTGGGCTCTGGGTCACTTGATACACTACATTATCAAGTGGGCGAGGAGCTGCATGAGAACGATTTTCTGCACCATTCAGGGAACATTTCCCATGTTAACCCCTTAAGGACCGGAGGTTTTTCCGTTTTTGCATTTTCGTTTTTTGCTCCTTGCCTTTAAAAAATCATAACTCTTTCAAATTTACACCTAAAAATCCATATGATGGCTTATTTTTTGCGCCACCAATTCTACTTTGTAATGACGTCAGTCATTTTGCCCAAAAATCTATGGTGAAGCGGGAAAAAAAATCATTGTGCGACAAAATTTAAAAAAAAACGCTGTTTTGTAACTTTTGGGGGCTTCCGTTTCTACGTAGTACATTTTTCGGTAAAAATGACACCTGATATGTATTCTGTAGGTCCATACGATTAAAATGATACCCTACTTATATAGGTTTGATTTTGTCGGACTTCTGGAAAAAATCATAACTACATGCAGGAAAATTAATACGTTTAAAATTGTCATCTTCTGACCCCTATAACTTTTTTATTTTTCCGTGTATGGGGCGGTATGAGGGCTCATTTTTTGCGCCGTGATCTGAAGTTTTTAACGGTACCATTTTTGCATTGATAGGACTTATTGATCGCTTTTTATTCATTTTTTCATGATATAAAAAGTGACCAAAAATGCACTATTTTGGACTTTGGAATTTTTTTGCGCGCACGCCATTGACCGTGCGGTTTAATTAACGATATATTTTTATAATTCGGACATTTCCGCACGCGGCGATACCATTTATGTTTATTTTTATTTTTATTTACACTGTGTTTTTTCTTTTATGGGAAAAGGGGGGTGATTCAAACTTTTAATAGGGAAGGGGTTAAATGATGTTTATTCACTTTTTTTTTGCACTTTTTTTTTGCAGTGTTATAGGTCCCATAGGGACCTATAACACTGCACACACTGATCTTTATCATTGATCACTGGTTTCTCATAAGAAACCAGTGATCGATGATTCTGCCGCATGACTGCTCATGCCTGGATCTCAGGCACTGAGCAGTCATTCGGCGATCGGACAGCGACGAGGCAGGTAGGGGCCCTCCCGCTTTCCTGTCAGCTGTTCGGGATGCCGCGATTTCACCGCGGCTATCCCGAACAGCCCACTGAGCTAGCCGGCATGCTTTCGGTTTCACTTTAGACGCGGCGTTCAACTTTGAACGCCGCGTCTAAAGGGTTAATAGCGCGCGGCACAGCGATCAATGCCGCGCGCTATTAGCCACGGGTCCCGGCCGTTGTTAGAGGCCGGGCCCGAACCGCTATGACGCGGGGCCACGCCGTGGCCCCGCGTTATAGATCGGGAGTGGACACATGACGTTCCAGTACGTCATGTGTCCTTAAGGGGTTAAACATGAAGCTCGTACTGGAGACAGAAGATATTGTCCATCTGGAAACATTTTTTTCAACTGAGTTGCTCTTATAGGGTGGAAACTTTTGCCAGATTTTAGGATTCGATCAGAGAAAAAAGTGAAAAAACAAGCCACCCTATTGGAAGGAACCAGAGATCTGTTGGAGGGCAGAGGTGGATTCCCAGGAATATAGGAAGACAATATATCTCTAGCGTAACATCTCTGGATCAAAAGTGGCTATGGCAGAAACTGTATTAATAAAAATGACAATAATAATAATAATAATAATAATAATAATGTGTATTTAGATTTTACTATATTTACAACAGCACTGTACAATTTTGGGGGTACAATAAAAGACAAGTATCTAACATTACAATATAGACTAGAAGGAACATCAGGGTACATCCAGCTCCCACTACATCGTGGCCAAAGAGCTATGTGGATACCAGTAGTAAATGCACATATCCTCATCCGGTGGCTCAAATCCCAGTAGCAGAAGTCCTAAACATATTCCAGGTATATAGAAGCTCAGGAGGTTCTCACCAAGGGATATGTAGCAAAATCTTGCCTTAATTTCAGGAGCAAAAACAGAAAAGTGTCATGAGTCAGGGCCATCAGTCATTACAGGGTCTGACTATCACACACAGCTTTCCCAGGCATCTTAATGGCCAGAAATTTGTAAATACTAAGCAGATCATGTGTCGTTCAGGAGCCTAGGAAAGCTGTGTGCGACAGTCTGTAATGACTCATGATCCTGTAATGATTACAGGGTCATACACAGCTTTTCTCAGTACTGTTTTTTTTGGGGGCATATTTGAAAGAAAAAAAAACTAAAAAAAAATGTGGAAACCTAACCTTACTGAGTGTTTAGCTTGTGACTAAAGATGAGCGAACTTTTTAAAAATTCTATTTGGCTGATTCGCAGAATTTTCCAAAAAAGTTCTTTTCAGACTGAATTTTTTTGTGGAGAATCGGTAATAAAAACAGCTATTTCTGGCATACAGAGAGCCTCAATAGGGATGTATAACAGTTTGCTTTGATCTAACATACATAGGGAGTGTTATGTGTTAGTGAAATAATTCTGTTATTCAGTATGACATGCTGATTACAGGCATTGCTATTAGAATCATTGCTGCAGAGCGTCAATGTGGCAGCGGGGAGACCATATGGTGTCAAAATTTAAGAGAATAAAGACATTTTTTCCGTTTTTGCATTTTCGTTTTTTGCTCATTGCCTTTAAAAAATCATAACTCTTTCAATTTTGCACCTAAAAATCCATATGATGGCTTATTTTTTGTGCCACCAATTCTACTTTGTAATGACGTCAGTCATTTTGCCCAAAAATCTACGGTGAAACGGAAAAAAAAAACATTGTGCGACAAAATTGAAAAAAAAACCGCAGTTTTGTAACTTTTGGGGGCTTCCGTTTCTACTTAGTACATTTTTCGGTAAAAATGACACCTTATCTTTATTCTGTAGGTCCATATGATTAAAATGATACCCTACTTATATAGGTTTGATTTTGTCAGACTTCTGGAAAAAATCATAACTACATGCAGGAAAATTAACACGTTTAAAATTGTCATCTTCTGACCCCTATAACTTTTTTATTTTTCTGTGTATGGGGCGGTATGAGGGCTAATTTTTTGCGCTGTGATCTGAAGTTTTTAACGGTACCATTTTTGCATTGATAGGACATATTGATCGCTTTTTATTCATTTTTAGATTAAATAAAAAGTGACCAAAAATGCACTATTTTGGATTTTGGAATTTTTTTGCGCGCACGCCATTGACCGAGCGGTTTAATTAATTATAAATTTTTATAATTCGGACATTTCCGCACGCGGTGATACCATATATGTTTATTTTTATTTTTATTTACACTGTGTGTTTTTTTTTATTGGAAAAGGGGGTGATTCAAACTTTTAATAGGGGAGGAGTTAAATGATCTTTATTCACTTTTTTTTTCACTTTTTTTACGCAGTGTTATAGGTCCCATAGGGACCTATAACACTGCACACACTGATCTTCATCATTGATCACTGGTTTATCATAGGAAACCAGTGATCGACGATTCTGCCGCATGACTGCTCATGCCTGGATCTCAGGCACTGAGCAGTCATTCGGCGATCGGACAGCGAGGAGGCAGGTAGGGTCCACTATTTCTCCTGAGTACGGAAATACCCCTTATGTGGTCCTAAACTGTTGCCTTGAAATACGACAGCACTCCAGAGTGGGAGAGCGCCATGCGCATTTGAGGCCTAAATGGGGCGGACTCGGATACTATGTATGGGTGTGTGTATATGTAGCGTTTTACTCTTTAAGTGTAGTGTTTTTGGGGTACATTCACCTGGGCAGGAGTTCACAGCAAGTTTCCCACTGAGAGTTTAAGCTGCAGCAGAAATTTAGAAGCGGGAAACTCACTGTAAACCCCTGCCTGTGTGAATGTACACTGTACATTGACCTAGGGGTAAGAGGGGTGCGCAAACCTCCAGCTGTTGCAAAACTACAACTCCCACTGACAGACCGTGCATGCTGGGTGTTGTAGTTTTGCCACAGCTGGAGGCACACTGGTTGGGAACACTGAGTTAGGTAACAGACTAACTCAGTGTTTCCCCACCAGTGTGTCCCAAACTGTGACAAAACTACAAACCCCTACATGCACGGTCGGTCAGTGTATGCTGGGAGCTGTAGTTATGCAACAGCTGGAGGCACACAACTACAACTCCCAGCATGCCCTTTGGCTATCCATGTATGCTGGGAGTTCTTGTTTGCAAGATTTGGAGGGCCACAGTTTAGAGACCACTGCACAGTGATATCCAAACTTCGTCCCCTTATATCTTGCAAAACTATAACTCCCAGCATGCCCAGACTGCAAACGGCTGTCTGGGTATGCTGGGAGTTGTAGTTTTGCAAGGTCTGGAGGGCCACAGATTTGAAATCACTGTATAGTGATCTCCAAACTGTGACCCATAAACCCAGACTGTGACCCATAGCCGCCGTCACACCGTCCTGCAACTGCCGCCAATCGGCGCCATCACTTCCACCACTGATCCTGGCCGTCACCGCTGCCACCACCGATCCCGGCCGCCACCACTGCTACCACCGATTGTCTCCTCCACTGCCACTGCTCATTCCCCTGCTCTGCCTATTCTTGGAGGGGGAACTGAACTTTTTGCCATTAGCCTGTCACTCCCGACTGATCAATCACAGGGATGGGAGTGGGGTGGCACCATCCATCCATCAGGGTGCTGCCAGAGTGATCTGTGCTGTCTCAGACAGCACCGATCACCCTTATTTACTGGGTGGGGAGGGGGGTCTCAGGATCAACCTAGGCATTGCCACGGGATGCCTGCTGATAGATATCAGCAGGCATCCCATTCCGGTCACCGCCCACGAGCAGCAGTGACCGGAATACCGAGGTCATACAGGTACACCCTTCGTCCTTAAGTACCGGGACACAAGGGCATACCTGTACGACCTTCGTCCCCAACAGGTTAATGATCCTGTAGATTGAATGGCATATACGTAAAAACATGCCAATGCTGAATTTTGATCACATCCCAGAAAAAAAAGAATAAAAAGTTATTAAAAAGTCACATATATGCAAATGTGGTACCGATAAAAACAAAAGGACACTTCTTCAAAAAAAAAACTAGCCCTCATACAGTCCAATATATGTAAAAATAAGAATGTTATAGGGGGAAAGAATAGAACAGTTTAAAACATACTTATTTGGTTCAAAATGGTTGACTTTTTTCTTAAGAGCAGTACAAAAATAGTAAAGCATGTAACCATGGTATCATTTTAATCGTATTGACCCACAGTATGAAAAGAACATGTCAGTTTGACCGGACAGTTCACTGAAATCCCTCAATCATTGGGGATTTCTTTTTAATTCTCTGCCACAAATTTTTTTTTTATTGTATCGTACATTTTATGGTAAACAAGAAAAATATCATTACAAAGTGCAATTGGTCACAAAAAAACAAAACAAAAGAAAAAGCCATTAATGTGGGTCTGTGAGTTAAAAAATAAAATAGTTTTGGCTCTTAGAAGGCGAGGAGGGTAAAAAAAAAATTTAACATAAAAATGGAAATTTCTTGTGTCCTCAAGACTAAAAAGGGCTGTGACCCTGAAGGGGATAAACAAAACTGTAATCTTCATATTCTTTGTAAAACCCCCAATATATAACTCTGCATAGTGTAAGTAAAGTACAGTACACAGCCATTACCATGCATACACATACACGTGATGTCATCTGCTGTGACATCACACATCAAAGAGACTTTCCCCAGGATAGAATCCAATCACTAACACTTATTTCCTCGGTTCGGCAGGTGAACACGTTTTCCCTCTAGACCTGCGATTGTTTTTGCAAATTGAAGAGAATTTTGTCTTTTTAGGCAAAAGGATCCTGTAGGGACAGCCACGATGAAGCTAAGAGGTAAGAATAATGAAAACTTCCAAAATGACAGTTTAATAATGGATTTAACATGCGGTAAATGTGAAGTTAATATAGTAGAGTGCAGTAAAGTTAGGGATGTTCTCTTGTACAGTCTATCCTGGTGGCTTTAAGTCTCGTACAGACATTGGGTAAAGGTTTTACTCGTGTGATAAGAAATGATTTTAGTCTGTGAATCGATGTTATAAATATTTTACCTTCTAAATGCAAACATGACAAAACTATTGTGATATTCGAGGAATAATAGATATTGTATATTGTATATTTTGCAGATATTCCAGTTCTCTCAGTTCCCGTGGTTTGTCTGTCACATTACGTGACAAGCTTCTTATGGAGGTACACCAGCTTCTATTATAAAGACACTGCTCCTTATTATCAAATCAAGATCAAAAGGCAAAGAATACATGGGATGAAGAAGCAAAGAGGACAGCTAGCTGAAGTGGATAGTGACCTTCCTTTAGGTGACAATTCACAGAGCGAGCATGTCATCATCAACATCCCAGATAATCAGAAGGAAACACCATCAACCTCTGAAGATGCCTTGGAGCCTACAGTGTCTTGGCTGCAGCAGACATGGATGTACGCTAAGAGCAAACTGTGGTGGCCCAATGCTGTATTGGATGTGTGGTTAGGAACATGGACTATGGCCAACCAATCAGCGTGCAGCATGATGGCCGCTTTCAAGATGTCATATAACTTTTTACTTACTCAGCTAAGAAGTCTAACAGCAGAAGCCGATGACCATCAATGTCCATCACGCAGTGACAATCTAGATGACGTTGTTGAAGAAGTGATGTCAAATCTAGATCTGTCCTGACCTGTGTTAGCTTCTTCTACAAAGTACCATGACATCTGGATGGGAAGACTTGGGGTGGGGGTGGGGAGGAGCCCGAAATGCAGCCACCTCCACGTGGTGGGCTCTGGGTCACTTGATACACTACATTATCAAGTGGGCGAGGAGCTGCATGAGAACGATTTTCAGCCCATTCAGGGAACATTTCCCATGCTAGGCTGGGTTCCCACTACGTTTTCTCCCATACGGGAGCGCATACGGCAGGGGAGAGCTAAAACCTTGCGCTCCCGTTTGCCTTTCTATGCGCTCCCGTAAGTGAAACTTTTGGTCCGGTCAGCTCATTTTTTGCGCCGTATGCACTTTTCCCCCGGACCTAAAACTGTGGTCACGATCTGGAACCATAGTTTTCATCTGAGTTGCTCTCATAGGTGGGAAACTTTTAGGATTTTAGGATTCGATGAGAGAAAAAAGTAGAAAAAACAAGCCACCCTGTGTGAGGAGTGAGAGATCTGTTGGCAAAGGTGGATTCCCAGGAATATAGGACGACAATATATCTCTAGCTCTAGCATAACATCTCTGGATCAAAAGTGGCTATGGCTGAAACCGTATTATTATTATTATTATTATTATTATTATTAATAATCATAATAATAATAATTTACAGTTTATAATATTTACAACAGCATCTTACAATTTTGAGGGTACAAATAAAGATCTAACATTACAATATAGATTAGAAGGAACATCAGGGTACATCCAGCTCTCACTACACCGTGGCCAAGGAGCTATGTGGATACCAGTAGTAAATGCACATATCCTCATCCGGGGGCTCAAATCCCAGGAGCAGAAGTCATAAACATATTCCAGGTATATAGAAGCTCAGGAGGTTCTCACCAAGGGATATGTAGCAAAATCTTATCTTAATTTCAGATGTGTCATGAGTCAGGGCCATCAGTCAATGCAGGGTCTTACTATCACACACAGCTTTCCCAGGCATCTGAATGGCCAAAAAATGTGTTAGTACTAAGCAGATCATGTGTCGTTCAGGAGCCTAGGAAAGCTCTGTGTGACAGTCAGACCCTGTAATGACTCATGACTCTGTAGTGATTACAGGGTCTGACTGTCATACAAAGCTTTTCTCAGTACTGGCATTTTTGGGGGGTGTTTTTGAAAGAAAGAAAAAAAGATGGAAACTTAACATTACTGAGTGTTTGGCTTGTGACCATAGTATTCCTGTGATGCTAATTCCAAGCATCGCAACATCAACTGAAGCAATGGTTGTTGCAGGAGGAGACAGGCTCTGCAGAATGTAGACAGGTAGACTAGAGAAGTAGATTGCAGATAATACTGGTCAGTGCTATGCCTATGCAGAGAGAGAAAAATGTCCAAATTGGGCCCACAGTGTCAATGTTTTGTGGGGTCACCAATATTTTCCAGCACTGCCTTCAGTTTCTTGGTCATGGAGTTCACCAGAGCTTCACAAGTTACCACTAGAGTCCTCTTCCAAACCTCCATGAGGACATTATGGAGCTGATGGATGGTAGAGACCTTGCGCTCCCCCATTTCGATTTGACAATGCCCCACAGATGCTCACTAGAAGTTCGGTCTGGAGACATGCTTTGCTTGGTCAGTGCATCACTTTTGCCTCAGCTTCTTTAATAAGAAAATGATCGCCTTGGAGGTGTGGTAGCCCTTGGGGGGTGTATGGTAGTTGGGGTGTTGTTTCGGTAAATGAGGGGTTAATGTTAACCCTATAGTTCGTGACGCCAGGCTGAGGGCTAGTATGCTGAGGTAATTCTCCGGCCTATCGCCGCCCTTCCCAGTAACGATAGGTGCATATACAAAATGCCTGAAGGTCCACAAGGTACTTGAACTTGAACAAACTTTACTGAAAGGCTTGCGGTACATCCAATGCACAATAACAGTGTCAGGAATACGGTCTCTATATAGTGCAATGACTGACAGTTGTTGCGGACCTTGACTTTTAGATACAGTCTCTGAATTTAGGGTAATGTTTGCAAATCCGTCCGGATTTAGGGGATAGATAAGGTCCGGTGATCATGCAGAGTGCTTAGGGATTGATACACTCTCAATTTAGAATCGATCAGCCGTTGCCGCAAGGCTCTGGCCTAACTCACTGCGGGAGATAGCTGTACAGGTCCTTCCACGTCAGGAGCGCAGGAACACAGAGAGAGAGCAATGGCCGCCACTCCCTTATATGGGCAGGGGCAAGGCCGTTTTGGATTGGTCCCAGTAACTGTCACTCACCATTACAAGGAGTGATGGGTAGAATACGTCACAGGGACCTCCAAAGGTCCTAAAGCAAAAACCATAGAGTTTTTCTGATCACGTGACCCGCAGGTCCTGCTACGCTGTATACAGATAATTAACTATTTATAGACATTTATACAATCATATTTACATGCATCCTACATGCCCCGGGTGCCACTCACTAGGGGGGTGCCATGCAGTGGCGGATTCAGGGGCAGGCAACGGGGCAATCCCCCCCCCCCAAGATTGTTGCACCTCCCGTACTATAGCATGGTGATGCGGGAGCTATCAGCTGTCCCGCTCCACAACTCCCTCACCTTTCTCACACACTGCTCCATTCTTGCAGTGAGAGCCACGGGGACGCCATCCACGGCAGGCTGGCGCCCAGAGATCACGTCCCCGCGGCTCTCACTCACACTGCAAAAACGGAGCAGCGTGTGAGAAAGCTGACAGCTGAAGAGAGCTGCTCGGGCGCGGTATGGTACAGGGGAATTATAAAGAATTTGGGGGTGGCATGCACAGAAAAGGGCAAATTATAAGTGAGGGGCTCATGTCGGGGGCATTATATGTGAGGGGCACAGGACATGGGGCATTATATGTGGGGGTCACAGGACAGGGGGTATTATATATGAGGGGCACATGACAGGGGGGCATTATATGTGGGGGCACATGACTGCCCCCCCTTTCATGTGCCCATATCATTCACATATAATGCCCCCTGTCATGTGCCCCTGACTTATAATGCCTCCTTTCCTGTGCCCCTCACATATAATGTCCCATGTCCTGTGCCCCTCACATATAATGCCCCCTGAGGGGGCAGAACAGGGGGCATTATATGTGAGGGGCACAGGACATGGGGCATTATATATGAGGAGCACATGACAGGGGGGGCATTATATGTGAGGGGCACATGTCAGGTGGCAATATATGTGGAGGCACATGACTGGGGGGCATTATATGTGGGGCCACATGACAGTGACCCCCCGGTCATGTGCCCATGTAATGCACATATCATGCCCCCCTGACATTTGCCCCTTACCTATAATGCCCCCCTGTCATGTGCCCCTCCTTTATAATACCCCCTGTCCTGTGCCCCCACATATAATGCCCCATGTCCTGTGCCCCACACATATAATGCCCCATGTCCTGTGCCCTTCACTTATAATGCCCCCTGAGGAGGCAGGACGGGGTCAGAGGGGAACATTACAGGGGCATCATATGAGAGGGGAACAGCACAGGGTGCATTATATTTATTTATATATTTATATTTGTGGGGCACAGGATAGAGGGCATTATTATTATGTGGGGGGAACAGAACGGATTATAATTATTATATGTGGCACAGGATGGGGCATTATTACTATATATGAGGGGCACAGAGTGTTTTGCATTTCAGATGTATAGGCCGGCATTTATCATTGTAGGTGTAAGTGAAACATTTTTCTACACCTCCTTTTTTTTGTGTGCTTTTAATGTGTAGGAGCACCAAATTTTGGCAGGGGGTGTAATTAAGGGGGGCAGGGTGTAAATAAGGGGGGTCGGAGGGGGTGTAATTCGGGGGGGAGGGGTGTAATTAAGGGGGGGTGTAATTAGGGGGAGGGAGGGGTGGAATTAGAGGGGGGCGAGGGACGGGGGGTTGATATTAAGGGGGGTGTGGGTGGGGGGTTCCCCAAAGGGTCCGCCCCGGGTGCCAAATGCTCTAGGTACGCCCCTGATTACATTGGAATACTGTCCTATGGCCAAGTCTCTGAATTTAGGGAATCATATTCTGCTTCACATGTCACAGTACATGTTGGCATTCATGGTTCCCTCAATGAACTGTTGGTCCCCAGTGCCAGCAGCACTTATGAAGGTCCAGACCACGACCCTCCCACCCCTATGAATGACTGTAGGTAAGACACACTTGTCTTTGTACTCCTCACCTGGTTGCTGTCACATGCACTTGACACTTACTGAACCAAATACGTTTATCTTGGTTTCATTGGACCACAGGACATGGTTCCAGTTATTTATTTTCGTTGTCTTCTTGTCTTCAGCAAACTGTTTGTTGGTATCATTGTGCAGCCGGAGGTCTCTTCACCTGCCTCCTGACTGGTTCCAGTGTTCTTCTTCTCTGGTCTGCCATCTGGCAGACCAGAGAAGTAGATTGCTGATATGACTGATCAGTCCTATGTCTATGTTTAGCACTTATCAGTATTAACAATTAAAAGATTGCCAGGGGCCCAAATCACTAAGTGTAGGGCCACATGGGAGACGCCTCCATCTCCCAAAGTTGGGCTACATGGTGAGTACGGTCTTTTATTTCTATTATATTAGAAAAATAAAAATAAAAAGAGGGTTTAAATATATATATATATATATATATATATATATATATATATTGTTATACATATAGAGAAAGGTGGTTGGCTCTTTACCTGTTGCTGGGGTAGAGTTAATATCTGGGCAGAATAGGAGTGTCCCGGCATTGGTCAGCCGTCCAGCGGTGGGAAGTGGGGTGTTTATAAATTCATCTGCAGCTGGATCCTTAGAGCAGAACCTTTGTGTCAAGCCCCAGAGAAGATTCCTATCCGTGGCCTGTGAAGAGCAAATATATGAGTATCGCTCGGCCTGAAGATTCGGGGATGCCTGACTCTACATCAGCCACAGTATAAGAGCTGTACCAGCGAGAGCTATTGGAGAGAGCGGAATCCGCCGGCGGTGACATCTGGCTGCAGCGCTGTCTGAAGCTCGAGGCGTCTGGAGCTGCGGGAGACTTGTCGGCACAGGGACTGGATGATGTCGCGGAGGCGGAGCCGGAACCAAAAGTAGGTAAGCACCCGGTGGAGGTCACAGTGAACCCATCGCCCGGAAGTGACATGCATCTTATACTTCCCCTCTTATATCTCACACAAGTCCCTCTCAGCTGCTTCGTTCCCACCAGGTCCCTCCCACCCTGTTGTCATAGCCCCCTCCCCCCTTCCCGTGATGCTAGCTCAGGCTCTTCCACCCTGCGTAGGAGCAGGGCTTCACCTCTGGCTACCCGGGTACTTCTGCTGATATTACTATGCAGTCTCGGCCTGATCTTAGCAGTGGTTTGCTTGGGCAACAGTTATTGTCTAGGATGGTGGCACTTTTTAATATGCTAGCTGGTATCGCAGGCAATGCTTCCTGGGCACAAAGGGTTAATGCCGGGCAGTCTTGTGCTGCAGCATGGGTTAATCCACCCACAGTGGTTGGGGAGGGGGGATTCTGCTGTATTAAGCCAGGTGACTCCATTGGTTAATAATTCTCTGGCTGTTTCTAGGGTTAATACTGTTACTGTTGTTTCTAATGATAGGGGTGTTAAAGGGGTACTACCGAGGAAAACTTTATTTATTTATTTTTTAAATCAACTGGTGCCAGAAAGTTAAACAGATTTGTAAATGACTTCTATTAAAAAATCTTAATCCTTCCAGTACTTTTTAGAGGCTACAAACTACAGAGGAAATTATTTACTTTTTAGATTTCTCTGATGTCATGACCACAGTGCTCTCTGCTGACCTCTGCTGTCCATTTTAGGAACTGTCCAGAGCAGCATATGTTTGCTATGGAGATTTTCTCCTTCTCTGGACAGTTCCTAAAATGTACAGCAGAGGTCAGCAGAGAGCACTGTGGTCGTGACATCAGAGAAATCTAAAAAGTAAAGCATTTCCTCTGTAGTATATAGGCCCTAAAAAGTACTGGAAGGTATAAGATTTTTTAATAGAAGTAATTTACAAATCTGTTTAACTTTCTGGCACCGGTTTATTTAAAAAAAAAAAAAAGTTTTCCATGGGAGTACCCCTTTAACACTTCTGTTGGTGTCACTCCTGAGTCTTTTCCCTCTTCAACTGATTCTGTTACTCCTTTACTGGATAATACCTCTGTTTCTTTTGCTATTCCTTCTCACACTGTTTCCTCTGTTATACCAACTCCATCTCAGTCTGTTCCTGAGATTTGTCTGAAGGAATCGATTACATGTGATGTTTCAATCCTTTGTTATCATTTACCACTAACTGTGAAAGAAAAAATCTGGAAGGGGGAGTTTGTTGATATTTTTTCCTTGCTGCCTTCCTATAAGGAGCCTTCTAAGGAGAAGACGGATAAGGAGGAAGATAGAAAGAGGCGCCAGTAATGAAAACATTTTGTAACTGGTTGTAAGCATTTTGAATTTTTGCATCTGTCATGGGTGAGAAGTTCCCTCGTAAGTGTTCTGCGTTGTTCCAGCATGTAGACATAGTTTTGGAAGCGGACCGTAATTTTGGTGGATCAGCTTGGCACACTTGTGGTGGCACGGTGTGTGGTGCATTAAAGATGTTGTTACCCTAGGGGCAGATGGTATTAACCCCTTGTATTCGTGACGCCAGGGTGTAGTTTATCCTATAAACACCCGAAGGTATACCGCTGGATCCTGGGCTAGGAACGGGGGCAATAAAGACTCTGACGCCAAGTCATGGACAACGGTAGCTTTACTGAGGGTAGACAGTTGGTAAAGTCTATACAGTTCAGCCAGAGCCCAAGGAGGTGACCAGTGACTCAGAGACCTTAAGGGCTTGCTGGGACTTGTAGTAGGACTGGACAATTGAATGCAGACCACGATGACTTGACAGATGACAGGAACTGACTTGACTTGACTCATTATGCTGTGACTTCAGCTTACTTGACTTGATGGTACAACAACAAAGACGTGGTCTCAAATGGCAGGAGGTGCTCAACCCCAAATGCAGTTGTGCATATATACTGGGGGAGCAGATCCTGCCCTTGTGGTCCATTGCTAGGGGCGATCCCCAGCATAAAAATACATACAATTGGGGATGCCTGCAGCAGACTACCAGTGCCACAATGGCATCCTACACCAGATATTAAAATTGAGACATTAGCCAGTATATCCTTATATGAAGGACATACCTGATCCTGTACACCAATGGGCCTTCATAGAAGGATATACTGGCTAATGTCTCAATTTTAACATCAGTTTTGAGGATTAGCCAATGTCATTGTTTACATCTACCACAGTAGTGCACCTAAATTTCTGTATTAATGTATTATTCTAATTGTTACACATCCACACCGTTTATCTGGAGTAGGATGCCATTGTGGCACTGGTAGTCTGCTGCAGGCATCCTCCATTGTATGCATTTTTATGCTGGGGATCGCCCCTAGCAACAGACAACAAGGGCAGGATCTGCTCCCCCAGTATAAATGCACAACTGCATTTGGGGTTGAGCACCTCCTGCCATTTGAGACCACGTCTTTGTTGTTTAAATCTTATACTTGGAGGTGTATAAACTCCATATTTAATGCTCCTTGATCACCTTTATAGGCAGAATTAAGGTTCACCTTTGAGGCCGGCAACATATCAACCAAATTGGGTGGGGCTTATAGTCTGCCTCCCTCCTCCCATTGTATGTATGCCCAGCCACACTGGAGGTAATCTGGGAGGAGGCTGTGAGTCGGACCTAATGCTGCTGTAATTGCCCACTGGTCCCTGGTTTTCGCCCATACGGCACAGGTAGGTTTAGTGTCAGATCCCGCGCCACTTGAGAAACCTTGGCGTTGGAGTGTGGGCTCAGGTATGTCCTTCATATAAGGATATACTGGCTAATGTCTCAGTTTTAACATCAGTTTTGAGGGTTAGCCAATGTTATTCTTTACATCTACCACAGTAGTCCACCTAAATCCCTGTATTATTGACTTATGGTGGCTGCAGGACTTGACTTAGAGGTCTCCAACACTCTGGACACACACACTAGGCACAACTGCACTGGACCTCAGCTTAGCAGAAGACAATCACATGACATATCACATGGTATAACTCTTAAAGCAACATTACATTTCATAACACTTTACATGGTAAAACATATTCACAATAGGGAAACAAGTGCAGGGGGCCTTGGGGACACTAAAGGAGGCTGCCTGACAGGACAGCAGGAGCAGGGGGTAACACCTCCCGAACTGGGCCACCACAAACTCCCCCTCTTAATTAAAGTCATCCTTGAGGCCCAGTCCTGGAGGGCGGAGGACTGAAGTGGCCACTGAGGCCTAGTGACAGTTCCTGGGGCATTTATGCACAATGTCCTTCTCAGGTCTGGATTACGAAAAAAGATAAGGATGAGTGCATGCAGCATGGTTCATGTCCATACATGCTCTTTAAACATATGGGGTTAATTTGACTTTGTAACTGCTTTCTGATGACACTAAAAACAACAATATACATATCAATGTACATAGATTCATGGATTGGACTGCCAGAGACTATCTACCCAATGCCTTGGTTGCTGGGGCCCCTCGGTTCTCAACTCTTCTCCCCAGAACTCAATATACGTTGTTACACTATACAACAGTGTTACCTTTACATTTATCAATTCTTTTGCTTTACATGCATTATTTAGGTATCAGGTGAACCCCCTGGCCAGTAGAGTACCCTGTTCATGTGAACAGGGGAGAAAACATTAGACACATAACTGTATATATTTAGATCTTTTGGACTGGGACAATAAATAATGTTACAGTCCTATCTTAACTCTTTGCATATGTGTAGACTACTTTTACCATATGTTAACTGACTATGTGTGGTACATAACTTTATATTATGAGTTAATCTTTGTACCTGGTGGAAACTTGTACTTGTGTCGACCATTGGTACCTACGCAACACCGCTTTCGGGTAATCTTGAACTCTTGCGTCTTTGGGAGCTCTTGGAGCCTCTAAAGCTGAAGCTAACTCTTCCTTAATGAATTCAAGAGCGGGTATTGGTCCAGGGCTGGCGGGACCCAGAGATGCTGGCATCTGCACTAAAGAGGCTGGAGACTGAGTTGGTACTCTAGAGACTAGCATATAGGCTGGAGCTGATGGTGACAAGACTGGGACTGGAGTGGAGGCTAGTGTTTGTTTAACCTGCCCCGGGGTTGGTGAGACAAAGAAGATCGCAGGCTGAGTTGGAGAAAACATGGGGAAATCCATGGATGGGTGTATTCCCTCACCTGGAACATATTCTCTCAGGTCTGACAGCTAAAGGAGGTGGTGCTGGGAGCACTGGTAGATCTTCTTTCAGACACAACTTGATTCAGTTTTGGTGAACAACTTGGGGCTCATACCTGGACTTTTGTACTTCGTATACATCAGAGTCGGGATAGGCTATGGCCGTCACCATGTACGGTTCTGTCTCCCAGATAGAGTCTAACTTGTGGGTCATTGGAAACTTCCACAGCCAGACTTTATCGCCAATTGAAGTGGTTTGGCAGAAGCATGACGGTCATAATTCTACTGTTGTCTCTGCTGGGCCTCACCCATCTTCTTGCTGACAATTTCTTCTCTGGTGGTCAGAGACCCACTCCAGGGAGGCTTGCAGAGAGTTGTGGAACGGGGCTTGGAGCCCAAATGTTCGGCCTTTAGGCAGCTGTCCATTGCACCATCATCAAGTAGAAAGGGGTGTACCCCGTAGAACAGTGGACTGTGTTATTATAGATCTCCAATAGTTCGGGCAGCAGTCGGGGCCACTCTTCTTGTCTTGACACAGAGTCGGCTCGCAACATGCGGGTAAAGACTTGGTTCCCCTGGGAGTGATAAGCAGTAGTCCGGAGTTTCTAGCAGGCATGGAATTGACACAGCTTTTGGAAGATTTGGGCCTCAAAGGCCATTCCCTGGTCCGTTAGGGTCCAAGGGTTTGCACCCAATTGGAGTAGAACATCTTGGCCGCTGTCATGGCTGTAAGATCTTTGGGGACAATGACAGCCCATTTAGAGTAGTGATCCACCATGGTGAGAGCATAAGTGTATCCGGACCGGGTAGGAGACAACTTGACATGGTCTAGCGTGACCAACTGGTTAGCCCTTTCTCTCTGGATGGAATGGAAGGGTGTTCTTGCGTCCATGCGCACCATCTTGGTGACATTACAGACAGCACATTCACTGCACCATTTCTCAATGTCGCTCCGCATTCCAATCCAATAGAATCTTCGTCTGACAGTAGCTTCGGTCTTATGGACTCCAAAGTGCCCTGACTAATCATGGTATGCATTGAGGACCATCGCCGCTTCTTTTCAGGGAACCAGAATCTGATGAAGTCAACCACCAGAAACCGGATCCAAAGATCTTCGCACAACAGCCCTTTGTGCAAAACCAGTCGCTTCCTCTGTTGCCACATACGTTTCAGCTCATAATCATACTGGGCCCGGCATAGACGGGTTGGTATATTTTTCGGCAGAAGGTAGTCTAACAGATCCCCCATGACTCGACTTTCATCTTGAAGAGTCTTCCAGGTGTACAGGTCTTCTTTAACCTTTTCGGAACTGGGTTCACCGTCCATCAGGGCGGTCACAACATTCTGTTTCATGAACCGTTGATAAAATGGGGGCATATCCACGTCCTCCCACACATCTTCAACAGGTGGTTCTTCGCCAGGGGTCATCTGAGATACTACATCGGCATTGACATTCGACTTGCCGCTTCTGTACTTGATGGTGAAACTGTAATTGGCTAATCTTGAAGCCCAACGTTGTTCGATGGCACCCAACTTGGCAGTGTTCAGGTGGGCCAATGGGTTATTATCCGTGTAGACAGTAAATGGCGTGGCAGCCAATTAGTCTTTGAACTTTTCGGTCATGGCCCATACCAGGGCAAGAAGTTCTAACTTGAATGAGCTGTAGTTTGCATCGTTCTTCTCTGGTCCTCACAGGTTACGACTGGCATAGGCAACTACTCGCTCTTGCCCTTCCTGGATTTGGCACAGGACCGCTCCCAGACCTTCAAAACTGGCATCAGTATATAACCGGAATGGCTGACTGTAGTCTGGGTACGCCAGGATGGGTGGTTCTGTCAGCAGATGTTTAAGAGCTCAGAACGCTATCTCTTGCTCTTCAGCCCATTCAACAGGTAGTTTCACATTGTAGTTCTCCGTCGCCGTACCCCGTATGAGAGCTGTGAGGGTTTCTGCAATCTGGGCGAAGTAAGGAATGAAGCGGCGGTAGTAGCCGGCAAATCCCAGGAAGCTCCTGACATCCTTCACCATGTGCGGGGTAGGCCAGTTCTTGACAACTTCCACCTTTTCAGGATTGAGCTGGAGTCCCTCAGTGCTGACAACATGACCCAGGTAGGGTACATGAGGTTTGAGCAAGTGACACTTTGGCAGCTTGATCTTCAGCCCATGCTTGATCAGGACTTGCAAGACGTCTGGCAGATGACTGAGGTCTTCCTGGTAGGACTTGGAATACACAATGATATTGTCCAGGTACAATAGGACACTTTGAAAATTTAGATGGCCCAGGCACCTTTCCATCAAATGCTGAAACGTAGCAGGGGCATTACATAGTCCAAATGGCATACTTTTAAACTCGAATAGTCCCATGGGTGTCATGAATGTGGTCTTCTCCCGGTCTTCTACGGTCATGGGCACTTGCCAATACCCGCTGGTTGAGTCCAGGGTGGAGAAGTTAGCAGCAGACCCGAGGGCTGTGAGCGACTCCTCGATCCTTGGCAGTGGAATGCATCCTTATGTGTGACACTGTTCAGTTTCCTGTAGTCGACACAGAAGCGGATGGTTCCGTCTTTTTTTCTTGACCAGGACAAGTGGCGCTGCCCAGGGACTCTGACTTTCTTGGATGACGTCAGCCTCTTTCATGTCAGCCACCGTCTTCTTGACAGTCTGATATCTTTCCTTGATAGGTGGGCTGTCGCCTGTGAGGATTTGGTGTTGGATCAGAGACGTAAGCCCGAAATCTGTGGGGTGTTTTCTAAAAGCTTCATGGTACCTTTTGGCGACAATGATGACTTCCTTTGACTTGGTCCCTTGGGGTAGCGTCGTCTCCAACTTGGAGTTGTGCCCACCAGGGCTCAGGAGGACTCGTACTGGATCCTTCAGCCACTTGGGCTGCACGCTGTTGGGCCACCATACGTTCTGTTAAGATGTCTTTTGGCTCTATAAGATACAACTGGGCTACTGGGGTGTATTTGGGTAACACAGTAGCCGCATCAGACAGGTTGACTAACCGGACTGGAATTCTCCCCTTGGTAACGGTGACAAGGCTTTTCACAGCTTGGACAAGAGGGTGGTCTTCTAGTTGCAGAGGCTCCAGCAGGGCTTGATAGTCTCTATTCTTGACTCCAGGACGTGCACGACACCAGATGATAGTCTCTGTGCTGGGTTGCAAGGTCACCGACCGAATGTCTTGTACTCAGACTCTGCAGATTTCACCTTGCTTGTTGGCAAACTTCCGCTCCGTTGTAGAACTTTCAAGTGGTGCTGCTGGCCTGCTGGCCTGAAGGGGACATATGGGGAAGAGAGGCATGCCAGGCATCTACTATTTCAACAAAACAGTTTTTCATAATGCTCTTTCTTTATCTGTCACATTAGTTACAATCACACCCTGCCTGCTAGGTACATGCTCTCCCAACTTAATGGTTGGCTCCCAGTATCCATGTCTGGGGACTGGTTGCCCATTAACCGCAACCAGAACCAGATTATAAAGTGTAAGACACAGGGCAGGTAGTGGTGCTGTCCATAAAATTGGCAGTAAACAATATTAGGTGTCCCACTGATTGAAGACTTCTTCCACCTAGAATATGAACAAAATACATTTTAGAAATTATACAGTTTTTTACATTTTTTTTTGTTAAATTTGTAATTTTGATTGGCTGCATATTCATAGTGTTGCTATTTTAAAGGCATTGGAGAGATATTGCAGGAGATAGTCAGGAGGTAGGCTGGAGGTGCATACAATCTAAAAAGTAAGATTTTATTTGTTTGTTTTTAATTTCCTCCTCTTTAAAATGTCAGACTTGGTTCAGTGCAGGAATTGTTGTGCATTTATTTCATGTTCCACTCTTTGGTTGAAATAATTTTTATTGGATTTCTTTTTTTGAGAAATTTACAACAATGGAAAGATTGGCCAAAGAAAACCACGTGGCCAAGGAACAATACATAACAAATATAACACAGTTATATAAATATTACTAAAGCGATCACTCAGCTGTATGTAGAAATATTAATTTGCAGAATAATGTCTTTGGATGTTGCGGATATTATAGACACATCCGGTAGATCATTATAGGTCATCTTGAAAAATAAAAACATCACATAAGCAATTTTAAAGTATTTTATAGTCATACCTATAACTCTGCAGCGAAGAATAGGATTTTTCCTTACTGGATCCCGTAGTCCTCCCCTCTCTCGTCACAGGAAGACTCACCGAAAATATGTGCAAAGTGTGACACCCAGTAATCATAAGTAGTAATGGGTAGTTAGAGTAGTACCATTTAATAATATAGGATGAACATAATTTAATGGAATGGATCCCAGAACAGCATGAAATCTAATAAAACCGTGATAGAAGTGATGTGCATGGTTAATTAGCAACACCTAGCCCAGTGGATAGTGCTTCGTCCAGGTCTTCCATCTTGACTCGCAGGTCCGTCTGTTGTTTAGCTTCCAAGCGTACGTCGTTTCGTAAAAACAATTGGACTTGACTGCTTCTATAATGTCAGCTGTAGAAGGGACAGAAGAGGATTTCCACCTAGCTGCAAGTTGGGATCTGTAGGCTATTAGGATATGGCATAAAGGTGTTCTATAAGCGGCGTCTGCTGTGTGAAGGCCTATGTTTAAAAGTACAAGTTTGCTGGATATGGATAATGACTTGTGTGAAACCAGTTGTACTAATTCCTCCACGCCTTTTTTCAATGTGTGAAGTGCAGGACATGACCAGAAAATGTGACTTATGGTGCCTGTCAACCCGCATCCCCTCCAACATAGTTGGGAACATGAGGGGATCATGTATGTTCCACTCTTTGGAGGTTTGGATGCTGTCAGATCTGTAAACAGTTCTCCTTACTGCAGCAGGAAATTTTTGAAGTCTGAGATGTTTAAATTCTGTTAAACTCAGACTGGGACTGCTGCAATGCCCCTGCCACAGAGGACCCCTAGAAATGGCAGATGGGTTACTGTAGGTTCTGGACTTAGAGTTGTGGATAGAAGACATGTTCCACAGTCTGTGGTTCTCCATAATTCATTTGCAGCACTTTCAGAATGTAAGGGCAACATGGATATTGGCTCAAGCACAAAGGGTGAGGTAACATCAACTCCTATGTCTAATGTATGCAAGACTGCAGCCAAGCCAAACAAATAGATAAAGTGAAGTCTGAAAGGAAGCAGCTGTTGCTGGGTGATTCAATCATAAGAAGTGTGGAGCTTAAGGAAAATGGTTTTGTGAGATGTCTCCCTGGTGGTACTGCTAGAAGAGATAGAAGACGTATTCTTAATATTGTTAAGCAAGCAAAGCAGGAAGGGGACATGGATGTTCTTGTCCATCTATGGACAAATGACCTGGCTTGCAATGAAGTTTCAGAGGTGAGGGAATCTTTTATCACACTTGGTAATGATGTCCAGGATTTTGCATCCACCGTTTCATTTTCTGATGTTCTGCCTGTGCATAACATTCAGAACGATAGGTAGAGGCCCATTAAGGAGTTCAACTTATGGCTTAGTAAATGGTGTCAAGTGCAAGGATTTGGCTTTGTGTCTCATGATAGCTCTACTTGGAATAGAAAGGAACTGTACAAAAAAGATGGTTTGCATCTTTCTCTCAAGGAAATGAATGTACTCAGTGAACAAGGGGGGGGGGGGCAAAAGAATAATAATCTATGAGTCCAATTGTCCCCTGAAACAATGCCAGAACATGTAAGTAGCACAGAAGTTAAGAAATGACAAGCTCTGAGTCCTGTCTACAAATGCTTGAAGTTTGGGTAATAAAATCAATGAACTTGGGTCAATAATGACATCTGAGAATGTTGATTTAGTGGCTGTTACTGAGACATGGTTTAATGAAAGTAAGGACTGGGACATATCGATACCAGGATACTCTTTATACAGAAGAGACAGAGAAGGCAAGAAAGGGGAAGGGGTTGCCCTGTATGTGAAAGATAGCATAAAATCTAACCTAATACAAGTTAGTGAGGCAAACATAGAGTCAGTTTGGGTTATGTTGCAGTTTGGTAATCAGACAGTAACTCGTGTAGGTGTGATATATAGACCACCTGGGCAAGATAAAGAATTAGATGATCTACCAGTTGAAGAAATAGCTAAAATGACAATGAAAGGATAAGTTATCATTATGGGATACTTCAATCTTCTGGATATAAACTGGAAAACCAAAATAGCTAGTTCTGCCAGGAGTACAAATGGGGATTTGGTATATGTTTTTACTGTAGCTAAAAGCTTGGGATCTAGTGATCACCAGTCAGTTTGGTTTAATATAAGAACAGTGACGGAGTCACATCACAAAAAAACAAAAGTTTTAGATTTTAGAAAAAACGACTTTTCAAAAATAAGATTAGTTATAAATGAGTCCCTATCAGACTGGAACGGATTACATTGAGTCCAGGAGAAATGGGACTACTTAAAAGATGCATTATTGAAGGCAACAGAAAATTGTATTAAACTTGTCAGTAAAAGCAGAAAAAGGAAGAAACCTGTGGTACTCAGCAGAAGTGGCCAAAATCATAAAAAAAAACAAGAAGCTAGCATTTAGTAATTATAAAAAATATGAAAAACAGAGCAATGAAGATAGGGAAATCTACAAGATTAGGCTGTAAGTGGCCAAGTAAGTTATAAAAACTTCTAGAGTGCAGGCAGAAGAAAAATTAGCTCAGTCTGTGAAAAAAGGGGATAAGACCTTCTTCAGATTTATAAATGAAAAAAGGAAATTACCGTATATACTCGAGTATAAGCCGGCCCGAGTATAAGCCGAGACCCCTAATTTCAACCCAAAATCCCAGGAAAAGTTATTGACTCGAGTATAAGCCTAGGGTGGGAAATACATCATCCCCCCCCTGTCATCATCCAGACCCGTCATTAACATCCTCATCATCATCACCGCCTGTCATCATCCAGACCCTCATCATCATCACCTGTCATCATCCCCTTGTCATCATCCCACACATCCCCCCTTCATCATCCCCTTGTCATCATCCCCACCCCCCTTCATCATCCCCTTGTCATCATCCCCACCCCCCTTCATCATCCCCTTGTAATCATTCCACACACCCCCCTTCATCATCCCCTTGTCATCATCCCCACCCCCCTTCATAGTTACATAGTTACATAGTTAGTACGGTCGAAAAAAGACATATGTCCATCAAGTTCAACCAGGGAATTAAGGGGTAGGGGTGTGGCGCGATATTGGGGAAGGGATGAGATTTTATATTTCTTCATAAGCATTAATGTTATTTTGTTCCAGGAATGTATCTAATCCCGTTTTAAAGCTGTTAATTGTTCCTGCTGTGACCAGTTCCTGAGGTAGACCGTTCCATAAATTCACAGTCCTCACGGTAAAGAAGGCGTGTCGCCCCTTGAGACTAAACTTTTTCTTCTCCAGACGGAGGGAGTGCCCCCTCGTCCTTTGGGGGGGTTTAACCTGGAACAGTTTTTCTCCATATTTTTTGTATGGGCCATTAATATACTTATATACGTTTATCATATCCCCCCTTAAACGTCTCTTCTCAAGACTAAACAGTTGTAACTCCTTTAATCGCTCCTCATAGCTAAGATGTTCCATGCCCCATATTAGTTTAGTCGCGCGTCTCTGCACCCTTTCCAACTCCGCAGTATCCCTTTTATGGACAGGTGCCCAAAACTGAACAGCATATTCCAGGTAAGGCCGTACCAATGATTTATAAAGGGGGAGTATTATGTCCCTGTCCCTTGAGTCCATGCCTCTTTTGATACATGACAATATCCTGCCGGCTTTGGAAGCAGCAGCCTGACATTGCATGCTATTCTGTAGTCTGTGATCTGCAAGTACACCCAGATCCTTCTCTACCAGTGACTCTGCCAGTTTAATCCCCCCTAAGACATACGATGCATGCAGGTTATTAGTACCCAGATGCATAACTTTACATTTATCCACATTGAACCTCATTTGCCAAGTGGATGCCCAGACACTTAGTCTATCCAAGTCATCTTGTAACTTATGCACATCCTCTATAGACTGTACCGTGCTACAAATCTTGGTGTCATCTGCAAAGATAGAAACAGAGCTGTTAATACCATCCTCTATATCATTGATAAATAAATTAAACAGCAGCGGGCCCAGTACTGAACCTTGGGGTACACCACTAATAACCGGGGACCAATCAGAGTACGAATCATTGACCACCACTCTCTGGGTACGATCCATGAGCCAGTGTTCAATCCAGTAACAAACTAAAACTTCCAAACCCAAAGACCTTAACTTACCTGTCAGACGTCTATGAGGGACAGTATCAAACGCTTTAGCAAAATCCAGAAACACTATATCCACAGCCATTCCTCTGTCAAGGCTTCTACTCACCTCTTCATAAAAGCAAATTAGATTGGTTTGACAACTTCTATCCTTAGTAAACCCATGCTGGCTATCACTTATAATACAATTATCCCCTATGTATTCCTGTATGTAATCCCTTATAAGTCCTTCAAACAATTTACCCACAATGCACGTTAAACTTACCGGTCTATAGTTTCCTGGGGAAGACCTAGAGCCCTTTTTGAAGATTGGCACCACATTCGCCTTGCGCCAGTCCCTTGGCACAACACCAGACACCAGAGAATCTCTAAATATCATGAACAGGGGTACAGATATTGCTGAACTTACCTCTCTAAGAACTCTTGGGTGTAGTCCATCCGGTCCTGGGGATTTGCTTACATTTATATCACTTAACTTACCTTGTACCATCTCTACATTAAGCCAGTTCAGTACATTACATGATGTGTTACCAGCACTGACCTGGCCAATGTCAGCTCCTTCTTCCATAGTGTATACAGAACTAAAGAACCCATTCAGTAGCTCCGCCTTCTCTTGATCGCCTGTGACAACCTCCCCATTATCATTATTAAGGGGTCCTACATGCTCTGTCCTCGGTTTTTTTGCATTTATATATCTAAAAAAATATTTAGGATTAGTTTTGCTTTCTTTGGCCACCTGTCTCTCATTTTGAATTTTTGCTGTTTTTATTACATTTTTACAGATTTTATTAAGCTCTTTGTACTGTTTAAATGTTATCGCTGACCCATCAGATTTGTATTTTTTGAAGGCTATTTTTTTGTTGTTTATTGCTCTTTTAACATCATGTGTCAGCCATGTAGGATTTAGTTTTAATCGTTTATATTTGTTCCCCTTTGGTATATATTTAGCTGTATAGTTATTTAGAGTTGATTTAAAGATGTCCCATTTACCTTCTGTATCAGTATTTGACAACACCTCCCCCCAGTCTATGTCCTGTAGTGCAGCCCTCAGCCCAGGGAAATTTGCCTTTTTAAAGTTATATGTTTTTGCCTTCCCCGCCTGTCTTTGTTTTCTACATTTTAAGTCAAAAGTAACTATATTGTGGTCGCTATTACCAAGGTTTTCCCGCACAGTTACATTACCAACCAGTTCTGCGTTGTTGGAAATGATCAGATCCAACAAGGCATCACTTCTTGTTGGGTCCTCCACAAACTGGCCCATAAAATTATCCTGCAATAAATTTAGGAATTGTCGCCCCTTTGTAGTTTTAGCCAACCCCGGACCCCAATCTATATCTGGATAGTTAAAATCTCCCATTATTACCACTGTACCGGCCCGGGCGGCCCTCTCTATTTGTTTATGAAGCCGAACTTCTATCTCTTCAGTGATATTAGGGGGTCTGTAGATTACCCCAAATATTATTTTTTCAGTATTTCCCTCCTTTTGTAATTCTACCCACAGTGATTCCACCTCCTCAGAATCATCACACACTATGGCATCATTCACACTGACTTTCATACCACTTCTTACATACAGACAGACTCCACCACCTTTTCTGTTCATTCTATCCTTGCGAAACAATGTAAACCCCTGCAGATTAACAGCCCAGTCATGTGAGGAGTCCAGCCATGTCTCAGTGACCCCAATTATAGCAATATGTTCCTCCAGTATCAAGGCCTCAAGCTCCCCCATTTTATTTGCTAGGCTTCTGGCATTTGTGAACATACACTTTACATTTCCATCCTTTATGTTATTGGGGTTAATGGGATTCAAGGGTGTAAGTTTTATTTTTCTATGAAGCTTATTCCTATTAACTATTCTAACCCCTCCCTCCGCTCCACCCCCAGGTACATTTATAAGTCCCCCCTCTCTATCTACACTATCTTCCCCCTCTATGTTGTAGGTTCCCTCCCCCCAAGTCCCTAGTTTAAACACTCCTCCACCCTTCTAGCCATCTTCTCCCCAAGCAATCCCATCCCACACCCCCCCTTCATCATCCTCTTCTCATCATCCACCCTCAGTGGTCTTCAACCTGCGGACCTCCAGAGGTTTCAAAACTACAACTCCCAGCAAGCCCGGGCAGCCATCGGCTGTCCGGGCTTGCTGGGAGTTGTAGTTTTGAAACCTCCGGAGGTCCGCAGGTTGAAGACCACTGCGGCCTTCGACATCATCCAGCCCCCTCTCACCCCCCTTTAGTTCTGTACAGTACTCACCTCCGCTCGGCGCTGGTCCGGTGCTGCAGGACTGTCCGGTGCTGCAGGGCTGTCCGGTGAGTAGGTCGTCCGGTGGGATAGTGGTTCCGGGCTGCTATCTTCACTGGGGGCGCCTCTTCTCCGCGCTTCTGGCCCGGAATAGAGGCGTTGCCTTGACAATGACGCAGAAGTACGTTGGCAATGAACGTACCTCTGCGTCGTTGTCAAGGCAACGCGACTATTCTGGGGCCGGGCCCGAAGCGCTTTGAAGAGGCCTCCCCGGTGAAGATAGCAGCCCGGAACCACTATCCCACCGGACCACCTCCTCTCCGGACAGTCCTGCAGCACCGGACCAGCGCCGAGCGGAGGTGAGTACTGTACAGAACTAAAGGGAGGTGAGAGGGGGCTGGATGATGTCGAAGGCCGCAGTGGTCTTCAACCTGCGGACCTCCGGAGGTTTCAAAACTACAACTCCCAGCAAGCCCGGACAGCCGATGGCTGCCCGGGCTTGCTGGGAGTTGTAGTTTTGAAACCTCTGGAGGTCCGCAGGTTGAAGACCACTGCGGGTCGAGAGTTCACTCGAGTATAAGGGGGGTGTTTTCAGCACGAAAAATCGTGCTGAAAAACTCGGCTTATACTCGAGTATATACGGTAAAACAAGGAATAACTAAATTAAAAACAAAGGAAGGAAGGTATGTAGAAGAGAATAAAGGGCTACCCGACTGCCTTAATTAATACTTTTGTTCAGTTTTTACAGAAGAAAAAGAAGGAAAAGGACCTCAATTAGGTAGGAAGACTAATGAATAGTTTGATGCATGTGTCTTTACAGAGGAAGAGGTTCTACGTTTGCTGCCTAAAGTTAAGTCACAGGGGCCTGATGGGAGACACCCAAAATTAGTAAAAGAGCTTAGCGGTGAACAAGGAAAACTGTTAACAGATTTATTTAACCATTCACTGGTAACAGGAGTCGTCCCGGAAGATTGGAAATTAACAAATGTCGTGCCCATTCACAAGAAAGGTAATAGGGAGGAATCAAAAAACTATAGGCCAGTTAGTCTGACATCAATTATGGGGAAATTAATGGAAACCCTACTAAAGGATAGGATTGTGGAACATCTAAAATCCCATGGATTGCAAGATGAAAAACAACATGGGTTTACTTCAGGGAGATCATGTCAAACAAATTTTACCAATTTTTTGGGATTGGGTGACTAAAATAATAGATGGCGGAGGGGCAGTAGACATCGCATATCTAGATTTTAGTAAGGCTTTTGACACTGTCCCACATAGAAAACTTATCAATAAACTACAGTCATTGAGCTTGGACTCCCGTATTGTTGACTGGATGAGGCAGTGGCTGAAGGACAGACAACAGAGGGTTGTAGTCAATGGAGAATATTCAGAGCAAGGTCTTGTTACCAGTGGGGACCTCAGGGATCTGTATTGGGATCAATTTTGTTTAATATCTTCATTAGTGATGTTGCAAAAGGTCTCGCTGGTAAGGTTTGTCTTTTTGCTGATGACATAAAGATATGTAACAGGGTAGATGTTCCTGGAGGGATCCTCCAAATGGAAAAGGATTTAGGCAAACTAGAAGAATGGTAGAAAGAAGGAAGTGCTCATGCCGCTGTACAGAACACTGGTGAGACCTCACTTGGAGTATTGTGCGCAGTACTGGAGGCCGTATCGCCAAGAGGATATAGATACTCTAGAGAGAGTTCAGAGAAGATACTAAACTAGTACATAGATTTCTTTATAAAACTTACCAAGAAAGGTTAACCCCTTCCCGCAGAATGTCATATATAAACGCCGGGTTGTGCAGTGCGTTCGCGCATCCCGGCGTTTATAAATGACATTCAGTTAACCCGGCGATGCGCAGCATCGCACGGGTTAACTGGCAGAAGTCCCGCTGTTTCCAGCAGGGGACAACTTCTGCTTCACCCCCAGGACCATCCATTGATGGTCCTGGTCAGCGATCACTGTGATTGGTCCCTGTGGACCAATCACAGTGATCTGGGGTGAAAGTTCAGATCCCCCGCACTGCCCGCCCCTGGAAGTCGGGCAGAACGGGGGACGATGGCTGCGGGGGCTCGCGGGGACCTGTGGCACACGGGGGGAACACGTGGGGACCGGCGGACTTACCTGATCCAGCGGCGGGACCGAGGAGCAGCGCGGGACCGGCCACGTGGACGAGCAGCGACGGGTAAGTATGTGGTCCTCAGAGGCAGCAGTGAAGATCTTCACTGCTGCTTCTAGGAGTCTGAAAACTACAACTCCCAGCATGCCTAGACAGCCTTTGGCTGTCTGGGCATGCTGGGAGTTGTAGTTTTGCAACATCTGGAGGGCCCCCGTTTGGAGACCATTGTATAATGGTCTCCAATCTGTGCTCTTCCAGCTGTTGCAAAACTACAACTCCCAGTATGCACTGACTGTCCAGGCATGCTGGGAGTTTTAGTTCAGCAACATCTGGCCCTTCAGATGTTGCCGAACTACAACTCCCAGCATGCCCTTCAGCTGTCTGGGCATGCTGGGAGTTGTAGTTTTGCAACAACTGGAGACACACTGGTTGGGAAACATTGTTTCTAACTCAGTGTTTCCTAACCTGTGTGCCTCCAGCTGTTGCAAAACTATAACTCCCAGCATGCACTAACAGACCATGCATGCTGGGAGTTGTAGTTTTGCAACATCTGGAGGGCCCCAGTTTGGAGACCATTGTATAATTGTCTCCAATCTGTTCTCTTCCAGCTGTTGCAAAACTACAACTCCCAGTATGCACTGACTGTCCAGGCATGCTGGGAGTTTTAGTTCAGGAACATCTGGCCCTTCAGATGTTGCCGAACTACAACTCCCAGCATGCCCTTCAGCTGTCTGGGCATGCTGGGAGTTGTAGTTTTGCAACAACTGGAGACACACTGGTTGGGAAACATTGTCTGTTTCTAACTCAGTGTTTCCTAACCTGTGTGCCTCCAGCTGTTGCAAAACTATAACTCCAAGCATGCACTAACAGACCATGCATGCTGGGAGTTGTGGTTTTGCAACAGCTGGTGCACCCCCTCCCCCCCCCCTGTGAATGTACAGGGTACATTCACATGGGCGAGGCTTTTACAGTGGGTTTCTCGCATCTTGAGATGCAGCAAATTTTGCGCTGGGAAACTCGCTGTAATCCCCCGCCCATGTGACTGTACCCTAAAAACACTACACTACACTAACACAAAATAAAATAAAAAGTTAAAAACACTACATATACACATACCCCTACACAGCCCCCCTCCCCCAATAAGAACGTCCGGTACACCAATGTTTCCAAAGCAGAGCCTCCAGCTGTTGAAAAACAACAACTCCCAGTATTGCCGGACAGCCGTTGACTGTCCACGCATGCTGGGAGTTTTGCAACAGCTGGAGGCACCCTGTTTGGGAATCACTGGCGTAGAATACCCCTATGTCCACCCCTATGCAAATCCCTAATTTAGGTCTCAAATGCGCACGGCGCTCTCACTTTGGAGCCCTGTCGTATTTCAAGGCAACAGTTTAGGGCCACATATGGGGTATCGCCGTACTCGGGAGAAATTGTGTTACAAGGTTTGGGGGGCTTTTTCTTCTTTAACCCTTCATGAAAAGGAAATGTTGGGGTCTACACCAGAATGTTAGTGTAAAAAAATTACATTTTTTACACTAACATGCTGATGTTGCCCTATACTTTACATTTTCACAAGAGGTAAAAGGGAAAAAAGCCCCCCTAAATTTGTAATGCAATTTCTCCCGACTACAGAGATACCCCATATGTGAGCACAAAGTGCTCTGGGGGCGCACAACAAGGCCCAGAAGGGAGAGTGCGCCATGTACATTTGAGGTGATTTGCACAGGGGTGGCTGATTGTTACAGCGGTTTTGACAAACGCAAAAAAAACAAAACCCCACATGTGACCCCATTTCGTAAACGACACCCCTCACGTAATGTAATGAGGGGTGCAGTGAGAATTTACACCCCACTGGTGTCTGACAGATCTTTGGAACAGTGGTCCGTGAAAATGAAAACTTGTACAGCCCACTGTTCCAAAGATCTGTCAGACACCAGTGGGGGGCAAATGCTCACTGTATCCCTTGTTACGTTCCTCAAGGGGTCTCGTTTCCAAAATGGTATGCCATGTGTTTTTTTTTTGCTGTTCTGGCACCATAGGGGCTTCCTAAATGCGATATGCCCCCCGAGCAAAATTTGCTCTCAAAAAGCCAAATATGACTCCTTCTCTTCTGAGCATTGTAGTTCGCCCATAGTGCCCTTCAGGTCAACTTATGGGGTACCTTCATACTCAGAAGAGAAGGGGTTACAAATATTGGGGAGTATTTCCTGCTATTAACCCTTGGAAAAATGTGAAATTTGGGGGGAAACACACATTTTAGTGAAAAAAAATAATTTTTTTTTTACATATGCCAAAGTCGTGAAACACCTGTGGGGTATTAAGGCTCACTTTATTCCTTGATGTTCCTCAAGGGGTCTAGTTTCCAAAATGGTATGCCATGTGAGGGTTTTTTGCTGTTCTGGCACCATAGGGGCTTCCTAAATGCAACATGCCCCCCAAAAACCATTTCAGAAAAACGTACTCTCCAAAATCCCCTTGTCGCTCTTTCCCTTCTGAGCCCTCTACTGCGCCCGCCGAACAATTTACATAGACATATGAGGTATGTGCTTACTCGAGAGAAATTGGACTACAAATATAAGTATACATTTTCTCCTTTTACCCCTTGTAAAAATTCCAAAAATTGGGTCTACAAGAACATGCGAGTGTAAAAAATGAAGATTGTGAATTTTCTCCTTCACTTTGCTTCTATTCCTGTGAAACACCTAAAGGGTTAAAATGATGACTGAATGTCATTTTGAATACTTTGGGGAGTGCAGTTTTTATAATGGGGTCTTTTGTGGGGTATTTCTAATATGAAGACCCTTCAAATCCACTTCAAACCTGAACTGGTCCCTGAAAAATAGTGAGTTTGAAAATTTTGTGAAAAATTGGAAAATTGCTGCTGAACTTTGAAGCCCTCTGGTGTCTTCCAAAAGTAAAAACTCGTCACTTTTATGATGCAAACCTAAAGTAGACATATTGTATATGTGAATAACATTTTTTTTTATTTGTAATATACATTTTCCTTACAAGCAGAGAGCTTCAAAGTTAGAAAAATGCTAAATTTTCAAATTTTTCATCAAATTTTAGGATTTTTCACAAGGAAAGGATGCAAGTTACCACAAAAATTTACCACCATGTTAAAGTAGAATATGTCACGAAAAAACAATCTCGGAATCAGAATGATAACTAAAAGCATTCCAGAGTTATTAATGTTTAAAGTGACAGTGGTCAGATGTGCAAAAAACGCTCTGGTCCTTAAGGCCAAAATGGGCTTGGTCCTGAAGGGGTTAAAGGACCTTAACATGTATAGAAGAAAGAAGAGACAGAGGGGATATGATAGAGACTTTTAAATACATAAAGGGAATCAACATGGTAAAGGAGGAGAGGAGATTAAAAAGAAGAAAAACTACAACAATAGGAAATACAGTAGTTTTAAATCAGAAGGACAAAGGATTATGCAGTAATATCAGGAAATATTACTTTACTGAGAGAGTAGTGGATGCATGGAATAGCCTTCCTGCAGAAGTGGTCGCTGCAAATACAGTGAAAGAGTTTAAACATGCATGGGATAAGCATAAGGCTATCCTTCATATAAGATAGGGCCAGGGACTATTGATAGGATTCAGATAATTGGACAGACTAGATGGGCCAAATGGTTCTTATCTGCCGACACATTCTATGTCTCTATGTCTCTCTGTATGTCTCTCTCTATGTCTCTCTCTTTATGTCTCTATGTGTCTCTCTCTATATCTCTATGTCTCTCTCTATGTCTCTCTGTCTCGCTCTCTCTATGTCTCTCTCTCTATGTGTGTCTTTCTCTCTATGTCTCTCTCTCTTTCTCTATGTATCTCTCTATGTCTCTCTCTCTATGTCTGTGTGTGTCTCTCTCTCTCTCTCTATATATATATATATATATATATATGTTATAAATAAAAGGGTCTGGATCGCAGAGGCTGAATATCAGTGTAAAGGTCCGTTCACACGAGCAGATCTACTTGCAGGTTTCCTGGTGCAAGTTTAAATAGGGGCAGGCTCTCAACTGTTGTCTGCAGTAGATTTTTAACAGCAGAATTTCGGCTTCAATAGGTCATGTGGCAGATTTTCTGCATTGGAAATTCTGCAGCCGAAAATCTGCTGTTGAAAGCCATGTAGACAGGTTTTGATATGATAAATCTCCTCCATACGGTTTATACTGCGTTGTATTATAATCTCATATAATGTTATTGTACACATTATATTTTATTATTGCTCCCATTACACTTAGGATTAGTTCTCTAAAAATGGTGTATATAGAAGAGAGGGGATCCACTAGCAAAGATACAGTAGAAAGGCCTGATATTTGCTTCGGCCTCTCTTTTATGACCCTTGTTTGCTAAGAATGCAGTTTCTTGCTGAAATTATAAGGGAGAACTCTAGTGAAAATAAACTTATCCCGTATCCACAGGGTAGGGGATAAGTACAGTAACTGATCCCAGCAGTTGGACCCCCCGCGATCTCCGGGACAGGACCCTGGCTCTCTCATTGAAGAGCGTGTGTCATCTACTGGTAGACAGCACATGCTCCATGGATTTCTATGAGAGCACTGATGATGCCCGATTGCTGTACTCAGGTCTTTTCATGTGGGTAGGGAATAAGTTAATTTTCAATGTATTTCTCCTTTAACCACCTAGTAGAAATGGGGTTGGAAAAAAAGAGAACTGCTCTCCTTCTCTACTAGGGCCCCCATAGCCACACGGCCAGCCTCTATATTATGTATGCCTCCACTTCCTTATATTTTAGAGCTGCTAATAAAACACATTAAAGGGGTACTGGGCTCAACTTCAGCAGCTGATAAGTACTGGGAGGATTACGATTTTTTTATAAAAGTAATTTACAAATCTAAAAGAGAAAAAGGAATGGTGCAGCTCACGATTTCTACACTGACCGAGGTCTAATGGGCATACACCTATACCCAAGGTGTAAACAATATAAATACAAATGAATCTATTTTGCCCGACCTCAAGGAAAGTGTACAGGATTTTTTTTTGAAAAATATGAAGAATAATTGAATTATTGAAAACCGTGCTTCAATTGTAATATATATTCTTTACTTTATTAAAATTAACAGTATCTAATAAACTATCTTCACACTGGGCCCTTGTGTGAAAAATAGAATAGACAGTTCACAATTATTAATAATTGTGATCTGTCTATTCTATTTTTCAATTATTAATAATTGTGAACTGTCTATTCTATTTTTCACACAAGGGCCCAGTGTGAAGATAGTTTATTAGATACTGTTAATTTTAATAAAGTAAAGAATATATATTACAATTGAAGCACGGTTTTCAATAATTCAATTATTCTTCATATTTTTCAAAAAAAAATCCTGTACACTTTCCTTGAGGTCAGGCAAAAAAAGATTAATTTACAAATCTGTTTAACTTTCTGAAGCCAGTTGATGTGAAAAAAAAAAATGTTTTTCACCAGAGTACCCCTTTAAGGGTGCATTCCCACGTGGCGTATTTTGCTGCGTATTTGCTGCGTATTTGGTGCTGCATATTTTCCTACCCATTGACTTTAACAGGGAAAATAAAATACGCAGCAGCAAATACGCAGCAAATATGCCGTGTGGGAACGTACCCTCAAGGTGTATTCACATGTACAGTCTCCTGTGCATATTGGAGGTGCAGGATTTAAAGCTGCAGATTTTATGCCAATGTAAACTAAATGACTGAGCACAGCTTCAAATCCTGCACATCAAATATATATGTGAATACAATGCCTAATGCTGACTGGCCCCATGCCCATGTTTGACACTTACCTTATTTAAACAGAGGAGGTGGTTTGTCAGTTTTCACTGTGTCACTATTTTGAAGGGCTTCTACTATCCAGGAAAGTGCCTTACTACAGTATTCCACCTGAAATATAGAATTCCATTTTTGTAACTTATTGTTATTAGATTTACTACAAACCACCTTGGGTGGTCACTAAAGCCCTAAATTTACCAACCAACACATTTATGACCTAGCGCTGGTCCTAGCAATTCTCTAATGGGGACCCAAAGGACATCTTCCCTGAAAGGGTTAATGAAATATACACAAATGATGCCTTTATTTCTCCTTATCATCTCTTTTTGACTGGAAAGTTACAGCACTTTTGTGTGGAGTAATAGGAGAAGCCCGGCATACATTAACATTTATGGTTCCTTGCCAAGCTTCATTCTACCCTCCGGTCACCTTCCAGATACTATGATCACACAAGGATAAAGGTGGAAGGATCACATGGGGTTTTTATTAAAGGGAACATGCTTACAGGATAGTCTGGAGATTTACTCAAAATTCTGTTCTGGGAGCCTAACATATAGTAACTTCTTAAACTCTATTCACATCATGTTTTTTAGCCTATGTTTAAAGGGGTATCAACTGGCTCCAGAAAGTTGAACATATATTAAAAAATCTTAATTCTTCCAGTACTTATCAGCTGCTGAAGTTGAGTTGTTGTTTTCTGTCTGACCACAGTGCTCTCGGCTGACACCTGTCTGTCTGTCTCAGGAACTTTCCAGAGTAGCAGCATATCCCCATAGCAAACATTTCCTACTCTGGACAGTTCGTGAGACAGACAGAGGTGTCAGCAGAGAGCACTGTTGTCAGACAGAAATGAGCAACTTAAATTCAGCAGCTGATAAGTACTGGAAGGATTAAGATTTTTAAAAGAAGTAATTTATAAATCTGTTCAACATTCTAGAGCCAGTTGATATGAAAAAAAAATGTTTTTTTCATGGAATACCTCTTAAGGACGCAGCCCATTTTGGGCCTTAAGGACGCAGAAAATTTTATTTTTACGTTTTCATTTTTTCCTCCTCGCCTTCAAAAAATCATAACTCTTTTATATTTTCATCCACAGACTAGTATGAGGGTTTGTTTTTTGCGCGACCAGTTGTCCATTGTAATGCCTGCACTCACTTTACCATAAAATGTATGGTGCAACCAAAAAAATACTATTTGTGTGGGGAAATTAAAAAGAAAACCGCAATGTTGCTAACTTTGGAAGGTTTCGTTTTCACGCTGTACAATTTATGGTAAAAGTGACATGTGTTATTTATTCTTTGGGTCAATAAGATTAAAATGATACCCATGATAACATACTTTTCTATTACTGTTGTGCTTAAAAAAAATCACAAACTTTTTAACCAAATTAGTACTTTTAAGATCCCCCTATTTTGAAGACCTATAACTTTTTCATTTTTCTGTATAAGCGGCGGTATGAGGGCTCATTTTTTGTGCCGTGATCTGTACTTTTTATTGATACCATATTTGCTTATATAAAACTTTTAATACATTTCTTATTAATTTTTTGGGAATAAAATGTTATAAAAAAAACTGCTATTTTGGAATTTTTTTTAAGTTCATGCCGTTCACCGTACGGTATCATTAAAATTGTATTTTAATAGTTCAGATATTTACGCACGCGGCGATACCAAATATGTATATAAAATATTTTTTAACCCTTTTTGGGGGTGAAATAGGGAAAATGGGTCAATTTACGTTTTTATTGGGAGAGGGGGTTTTTCACATTTTTTTTAACTTTATTTTTTAACTTTTATTTATACACTTTAATAGTCCCCATAGGTGACTATTTAAAGCAATCATTCGACCTGCCGCGCATAATCCGGGCATCGCTCCGATGCCCGCGGTTATGCTTAGGATGTAAATGTACGTCCTGGTGCGTTAAGTACCGCATCACCAGGACGTACATTTACGTCCTTCCTCGTTAAGGGGTTAAGGACCCAGGGCGTACCTGTACGCCCTGAGTCTGCTCCCTTTATATAACGCGGAGCCACTACGTAGCCCCGCGTCATAGCGGGTCGGGCTCGGCTTCTAACAATGGCCAGGACCCGGGGCTAATAGTCCGCGGCACTGATCGTGGTGCCGCTCGCTATTAACCCTTTAGACGCGGTGTCTCAAACAAGTGCAGGACACAAGGAGTGCCCCTACCTTCCTCCTGTGTGTCCGATCGCCGAATGACTGCTCAGTGCCTGAAATCCAGGCATGAGCAGTCAAGCGGCAGAATCATTGATCAATGTTTTCCTATGGGATAACAATGATCAATGTAAAAGATCAGTGTGTGCAGTGTTATAGCTCCCTATGGGGGCTATAACATTGCAAAAAAAAAAGGGGGGGAAAAAGTTCATAAAGATCATTTAACCCCTTCCCTAATAAAAGTTTTCCCATTTAAAAAACAAACAAAAACAGTGTAAATAAAAATAACATATGTGGTATCGCCAGGTGCGGAAATGTCCGAATTATAAAAATATATCGTTAATTAAACCGCACTGTCAATGGCGTACGCGCAAAAAAATTCAAAAATCCAAGATAGCGTATTTTTGGTCACTTTTAATATCATAAAAAATGTAATAAAAGCAATTAAAAAGTCTGATCAATACAAAAATTGTACCGCTAAAAACTTCAGATCACGGTACAAAAAAATGAGCCCTCATACCGCCCCGTATGCGGAAAAATAAAAAAGTTACAGCGGTCAGAAGATGACAATTTTAAACATATACATTTTCCTGCATGTAGTTAGGATTTTTTTCAGAAGTGCAACAAAATCAAACCTATATAAGGCTGCATTCACACCTCGTTTTCAGCCTACGGTTGCCGGATCCGGCTTGGGGAGGGGAAAACCAGGTGCTCCCGTTACCCAGCCGGACCGACACTGAAATCCATTTACTTTAATGAGCCGACCGGAGTCAAACGGTGACTCTGGTCAGCTCATTTTTGACCCCTATCCGATTTTCTGACCGGACCTAAAATCGTAGTATACTAAAGTTTTAGGTACGATCACAAAACCAGATATGGTTAAAAAATTACCCGACCAGAGTCAACGTTTGACTCCAGTTGACTTATTAAAATAAATGGATTTCCGCACCGGTCCAACTGGGGTACGAAAGCACCCAGTTTTCCCCTCCCCCAGCCGGATTCGGCAACCGTAGGCTGAAAATGAGGTGTGAATGCAACCTAAGTAGGGTATCATTTTAATCGTATGGACCTACAGAATAAAGAGGTGTCATTTTTACTGAAAAATTTACTGCATAGAAACGGAAGCCCCCAAAAGTTACAAAATGGCGTTTTTTTCTTCAATTTTGTTGCACAATGATGTTTTTTTTTTTTTGCCATAGATTTTTGGGTATAGTGACTGATGTCATTACAAAGTAGAATTGGTGGCGCAAAAAATAAGCCATCACATGGATTTTTAGGTGCAAAATTGAAAAAGTTATGATTTTTTAAAGGTAAGGAGGAAAAAACGAAAGTGCAAAAACGGAAAACTGTGGGTCCTTAAGGGGTTAAAGTTTATGTTTGGAAAATCTCCTGACATATATCTCCTATAGAAGGCTGCATCATATCCCACTGCATAGGCCTACAGTAGGATACATTGCCCATAGGTTCCCATAGTAACAAATAATATCGTTCTTTTTTACTGTATAACTTTTTATGGACTAGCATAGTCTACACTGCTGTTGAATACTACAAATAGAGGTGTCTACAGACCCACCAGTGGCCAAAACAACACTTAAGGGGTCATTTATTAATAATTTTATTATTATTTTTTTTGCCTGTTAGGGGCACCAGTGTACACGTGGCACAGCTGGTCAGCATTTATGAAGATACCAGCGCTGGTTAATGTTCACAGAGCTGATGGCACACTTTTGAGACTGGTACGGCTGCCTGCGTCTGGTCCCGACTGGATTGGCCATTGTGTTAAAACTGAGCAAGTTTTGCAAACTGTTAGTAAACTGTGCACCTAGGAAACCACACCAACAGAGCGCCCACGGAATTTGACGGTGAAAAAAAGCCGTAAGATCCTGAGAAAATCGCATCCTAAATGCAACAATCACTGTGTGCAGTGACTTCGAAAAAATATAGGCCAATTAGGGTCTTAGTAAGTGACCCCATAACAGTATTTGCTGAGCTGCAATACCACAAATAACCTGTGGAGATGCTATTTTTTTTAGAAAAAATAAAACGCACTCATGTTTCTCCACAGCTTTTTCAACCTCCCCCAAACATGACACCACAGGTACCTGCATTTCCAGTGCTTTCATTTTTCGGTCGTGTTCCTTAAACTCATTGAGTTGCTTCAAAGCTGTGTCAACCCTATGGGAATTAAGAAAGGTGGTGACTACCAAGAAGACGAAATGATTGTCAATGAGAGAAGTGTTCATCGTGTCTGAGTTACACCAGGAAATGTAGATGATTTTTGTATTGGATGCACTGGAGTTTGTTTCATTAGGGTTACAAAGGAGATGGCAACGTTAATACAAATAGACCAGAAATAAATGGTTATATATTTGTAGATCTTCAAGGAACGCTCCAGGCAAATATGTGCCATGTCTAATGCAGAAATTTAGAGAAAGGTGTCTAACGTAGGGATTCTCTCTTTTCTGTTTTTCAATTTTTTCTAATTTAGACATAACACAGTAGGCAATTTACATAACAAAGTATGGCATTTGGGTCACGCCACTTCATTACTTTGGAAAAAGTGTGAAGGCTTCGGATTAACACTTACAAAAGGCTTAAAGGGGAACATGTCATCATTTTTCACCTCTGGGGCCCACACATCTCGAAATCAAGGGTCTCCTAGCCTCCTTCAGCCTGCTTACAGCTGCAGTAGGGGGTTGGAAAGTCAAAACTTTTACACCCTGTCTGTACCTCCCGTAGAGATTAACCCCTTGTTGACATTGGGGTAAATGTACGTCCTGGTTCCTTGTTAAAGGAAAATGGTCACCCGATACACCGTGTTATAGTGTGGGTGAACAGGAGACTGATGCAGGGTTTCTGACCTCTATACGGACCTGAAGTTCGGCGCCTCTGAAGTTCGCTGAATTGCGTACTGGAAGCTGACCTGTCGGCTGGATTTGAATATTCATCGGTGCTGGTCACGTAAGCGCTCAGTAGGCACAAGTGCTCACGTGACCAGCGCCAATGAATATTCCAATCCAGCCAGCGGGCCCGCCTAAAGCGCGCAATTCAGCGCTGGAAGAAGCAGATCTTTAGAGGGACTGGGCGCCGGACTTCAGGTATGTATATAGGTCATAAACCCTGCATCGGTCTCCTGTTCACCCGCACTATAACACGGTGTATCGGGTTTAGTGTGGTTGAATGGGTGACCGTTTTCCTTCAATTAATGTACGTACATTCACATCCTAAGCTGCGTACTGTGTATAAAGCAAGTGCAGGAGCTGCACTCACTTGATAGACTGTGAGTGACAGTCTGCTATTAACCTCTTAAGTGCTGTAATGAATAGCATCAGCACCCTTGCAACATATATCAGGGGGTCCAATTAGTTTCTATGCCTGCCAAGGGTCTCCTCACCTAGTCTGGGTGGGTCCCGGGGCACTCTTCTGGAAAAAGTTTGCCTAAGGCAGACTGTATAAGTGTATTGCTGATCACACTGAGTAATGCTATGCAATATCATAGCATTATTCAGTATTAGCAATCTGATGATTGCTTAGAATAGTCCTCTATGGAGACCTAAAAAGTGTAAGAAAAATTTTAAAAAAATATCAAATATTTAAAAAGCCCTAACCCTAATAAAAGTTTGTTACACCTTTTTACCATAAAAAAAAAAAAAAGAACACATATTTGGTATCGCACCATATGGAAGTGTCCAAACTGTTAAAATGTAATATTATTGATCCTGTACAGGGAACGGCGTAAACGCAAAACAATACCAAAGTCCAAAATGGCTGATTTTTGGTCACATCAGATCCCAGAAAAAAATGTTATAAAAAGTGATCAAAAAGTCATATATACAAAAAATGTATACCTATAAAAGAACTACAGACCATGATGCAAAAAAATAGCCCTGATATTTTAATTATGCTTAATTTGTTAAAAAAAAAAGCTTGACTTAAAAAAAAAAATTGTACAATAATTAAAAAACTGTATACACATAGGTATGATTTTACAGTGAAATCTCCCTTAGTGAACACCTCCCAATAGTGGTCAGTTTTTAATTCCCCGGCAGAGTCCCATAAGACTTAATGTATTTGCACCCTCCAAATAGGAGACATTCTCAATTGTGGACGCAGACACACCCAATAGGGTACAATAGGGTACAAAACACTCCCAATAGGGGAAAAACACTCCCAATAGAGAACAATAGGGGACAAAACACTCCCAAAAGGGGACAACTAGACTTACCGTATTTTTTGCCCTACAGGACGCAGCGGCGTATAAGACGCACCGGCGTATAAGACGCACCCAATTTATAGGTGCCAAATCTAAAAAAATAAAGATTCTGAACCCAACAGTGGTCTTCAACTTGCGGACCTCCAGATGTTGCAAAACTACAACTCCCAGCATGCCCGGACAGCTGTTCGCTGTCCGGGCAGGCTGGGAGTTGTAGTTTTGCAACATCTGGAGGTCCGCAGGTTGAAGACCACTGGTATAGAAGGTAATACTCACGTGTCCCCGCCGCTCCGGACCCGTCACCGGTGCCCTGGATGTCGCTCCATCGCTGTCGCCGCTTCCCCGGGGTGTCCCAGTCGCTCCGGACTTCTTCTTCCCCGGGATCCACGCTCTCCGTCGCCGTCATCAAGTCGCCGTCGTCACGCCGCTACGCACGCCGCTCCTATTGGATGACGGCAAGCGCAACGACGTGATGACGTCGAAGGAGAGCGCAGGGGATCCCGGCATAGAGAAGACATCGAGGAGGCAGGTAAGGTCCCTCCCAGTGTCCTGTAAGCTGTTCGGGGCGCCGCGATTTCACCGTGGCGGTCCCGAACAGCCCGACTGAGCAGCCGGGTTAGTGTTATTTTCGCTTCAGACGCGGCGGTCAGCTTTGATCGCGGCGCCTGAAGGGTTAATACAGGGCATCACCGCGATCGGTGATGTCCTGTATTAGCGGCGGGTCCCGGCCATTGATGGCCGCAGGTATTCGCCGTATAAGACGCACCAACTCCCCCCCCCCCCCCCCCCAGTTTTGGGGAAGAAAAAGTGCGTCTTATACGGCGAAAAATACGGTATGTGCCAGCCCTACCTTGTACACAGGGTCACTGTCAGGGGGTACAGCCAATACCCCAGTAAGGGGCCCAGGCCCCCACTGCAGCCCCCTGCAGGAAGCCCCAGCACAGAAGCAGAAGACCTCAGTGGTCTCCTGCTTTTGTACTTTTGCCGGCCACATCATTCACCCCCTCCTTCCCAGATCCCCCCATGCCACTTTATTCTCCTGTGTCAAATCACCCCCCCCCTCTTTTTACCCCCTGTGCCACATAATTTCCTCTTGATCCCCCCTGTGCTATTTCATTACCCCTTTATCCCCCTTTGCCACTTCATAAAGAGGGGGGTGATGAATTTACACAGAGGGTAATGATGGAAGAATTAAATGGCACAGGGGGGGGGGGATCAAGGAGAAATGCTGGCACAGGTGGTAAGGGGGGATAATTTGGCACAAGGCATAAGGTGGCATAGGGTATAAAGGGTGGATGAAATGATGGGGAAATAAGGGGTGATTAAAGGTCTCTGGGAGATTGCACTGTAATATTTATTTTTATCATGTTATATAGGTAATGACACTCTGGAGTGAGTACAGTAGAGTATTCAGACATTTATAATGGTTTTTGAGCCTTTTTTCCCAATAGGGGACATTTCTCAATAGCAGACACTTTTTAATTCCCCGTGAGTGTCCGCTATTGGGAGATTCTACTGTAATTGAATTGATCCACAGAATAAAGATAACATGTTAGTTTTACCGTACATTGCACTCTGTAAAAACAACCCCCACACACACGCAGAATTAACAAAAGCTGCACTTTCTTCCCAAAATAATATTGTATTTTGTTTTGTCATACATTTCATGGTAAAATGAAAGGTTTCATTACAAAGTACAATTGTTCTTGCAAAGAACAAGCCTTCCTATGTCTCGCTCTTAGAAGGCAAGAAGGAAAAAAAAAAAACACAAAAATGAAAATTGGTTGTGTCCTCAAGGCCAAAAGCGACTGTATCTTTAAAAGGGTACTCCACTGCCCCAGCGTTCGGAACATTTTGTTCCGAGCGCTGGGTGAAGGTTGCGGGGATCGTGACATCATGCCACGCCCCCTTAATGCAAATCTATGGGAGGGGGCGTGGCATGCGCCACGCCCCCTCCCATCGACTTGCATTGAGGGGGCGTGACGCGACATTACTAGTGGCATGGCCGTAACGTCACAACCCCCGCAGCCTGCATCCAGTGTTTGGAGCAAAATGTTCTGAACGCTGGGGCAGTGGAGTATCCCTTTAAGGGGTTAATGGAAGTTGTGTAAAAGGCACAGCACCTCGAGCTACGCACCTCGAGCTCCAGTTATGGCTACCAACACAACATAGCTCTGATATTGGTGGCCATAACGCATCAATCAGTTTTGTCCAGAAAAAAACCCTTTATATTATGAAAGGTTATTGATAACTTACTTTTGGGATGTGCGCCTCAGACGCTCTGTGTCGCTGTCCCTCTTCTGCTTGGCCATATTTCCCAGGTAATTCTCCTTCTGAACAGCTTCCCATGTGAGCATCCTGCTGTCTAGAGGCTCCTTTATCTCCAACACTAGAAACAAGAAAAATATCATTGTCAGTAGGTTGGATAAGTCCACCAGAGGATCCACCATTAAAGGGGTATTCCAGGATATATATATATATATATATATATATATATATATATATATATATATATATATCAAATGGCTCCAGAAAGTTAAACAGATTTGTAAATTACTTCTATTAAAAAAAATCTTAATCCTTTCAGTACTTATGAGCTTCTGAAGTTAAGGTTGTTCTTTTCTGTCTAAGTGCTCTCTGATGACACCTGTCTCGGGACACGCCCAGTTTAGAAGAGGTTTGCTACGGGGATTTGCTTCTAAACTGGGCGTTTCCCGAGACAGGTGTCATCAGAGAGGATTTAGACAGAAAAGAACAACCTTAACTTCAGAAGCTCATAAGTACTGAAAGGATTAAGATTTTTTGATAGAAGTAATTTACAAATCTGTTTAACTTTCTGGAGCCAGTTGATATATATATATATATATATATATATATATATATATATATATATATATATATAAATAAAAGTTTTTTTCCTGGATAACCCCTTTAAGACATACTAGGAAACTATTCAAAAATAAACTTTGAAGTCTACTTTGTATCTCATAATTATTTCCTCTGTTGGTCCCAATAGACCTCAATCTGACATATGTTGGCAAATAAAGGGCAAGTCCACTATTTCTTTACCAGTCTTACTACTCAACTTGTGCCCTCCTGAAGGTCTTTTCACATGGGCAGATTTTCTGCCCATAATAAGTGCTTACCAATGATATAACAAGAGTCACGCTACAATGGTCATGAGAAATTTTTACGAATGCTTGCAGCACATTAGGGCCATGCTCACACGATGCTTATGGCTAGTATTATTTTGCCTTTGGGGCAAAAATTTGTCAGATTTTCAAGAAAAAACATTTAAAAGCTGTTTTTGCATGAAAAATTGCGGATTGTTTTTTAGATAGTTGGAAATGCCAATAAAAAAACTGCAATTTTTTGGGTAGCAATCAGCAAAAATTAAAAAATAAATTAAAACAGAAAAAAAAGAAAGAGTGTCAAGTATTTATTCTTATGGCTGCAAAATTAAAGGGAGCCTGTCCCCAGATTTTATCTTAAAGCGCAACTGTCATCAATAGTTGCCCCCTAAAGGTATACACCGCATGTAAAAGCTGTGTAGCACAGTCATGCAGTCATACCTTTTATTGTGTAATCACTTTCTTTAGGACTGTAAAAAATGCTTTTATCCAAAGTCATGCACAGTTGGATAGACATGGCTTGGGGTTCGCAAAGCCCCGCCGCCACAATGCCTATCCTCTCTTACTACACAGTGGTCCGCAGCACATGCGCCCCTGCTGGCTCTGACGTGCACGTTTCGGTGATATAAGGAATACCAGAAAACTTTATATAACCAGCCGTGCACATCAGAGCCAGCAGGGGCGCATGCATCATATCAATGCCGACAGTAACATCTCCCAGGCATGGTATAAAAGGAAGATTTTACCATATATATAATGTGGTGCCACGCATTATATATTGTAAAGTCTGATGACAGGTTCCCTTTAATGTGTGCGCAACTGTCCTTTTTTTTTTTTTTAAGGGGTACTCTTTTTTTAATTTTTTTTATAAATCAACAGATTTGTAAATTACTTCTATTAAAAAATCTTAATCCTTCCACTACTTAGTTGAGTTGTTCTTTTCATTTTGACCACAGTGCTCTCTACTGACACCTCTGTTCATGTCAGGAACTGTCTAGAGCAGGAGCAAATCCCCATAGCAAACCTATCCTGCTTTCGACAGTTCCTGACACGGACAGAGGTGTCAGCAGAGAGCACTTCCTGTGGAACACAGCAGCTGTTGGGTGTGTCTCACTTCCAGAGTTGTCCAGAGAGAGAGGAGAGGAGTTTTTTCCAGCAACCTTTTCCCCAGGAGGGTGGCAGACTCCTGGGAAGAGCCTCCTGCTATGGACCCACGGCCTTCCACCTCCCGTACTAGGCCGGCGGGGGGTGGGAGTGAGAGAGTTACGGCCGATTCCAAGGACGGGGTCAGAAGATCCAGCAGGCTCCGCAATAATGTGGAGCCCACTCCCCCGTCCATCGCTGGAAACCGCAAGGCATACGGTAGGAAGATAACTGTTGCGTCTTCAGGGACTGTTTCTAATGTTACGGAACCCCAGCAATGGGGGGGTGAAGGGACCCAGGGAGTCGCTTGCCACGTTTGGATCCCGCATGCAGGCAAAGCTGGTGGAATACGAACAGCTGGGAAAGAAGCTGAAAGTGTTAAGGGAGGATCTGAAGTTTGCCCGCTACCAGACAGATAACTCTGCCAAGGCTATGAGGGCTAAGTTTGCTGCTAGAGTGTGCGAGCTGAAGGCAGAGGAGCAGGAGGTGGTGAGAGCCCGAATGCAGATCATAGAGGGAGCGGGTATGTTTAAAGAAAAATTAAAAAACGAGGACCGCTATAAAATCATGCGGACCCCTGTGAAGGAGGAAGAGGATAGCCAGGGGGAGGAAGAACACCTGTGTGATACAGAGGAGAAGATGGAGGAAGGTGGTGAGGGAGATGGCGGCAGTGAGGGTGATGAGAGTGAGGGGGATGTGTGTGATACCCCGTGTACCCCTAAGACCTCTGTCACCCCAAGTGCAGAATATATTAACCCTGCCCAAGTCGCCTTACCAACCACCTCAGAGGAAAGCGACAGTAGTGATGGTGGTGACAGCGGCCCAGTCGGTGGGGGGCTCCTGCGGGCCATAGTGATGCAGGAGTCACCCACCCGTCTGGAAAATTTCAGTTTTGGCCAGGACCTGGGCCCTGAGGAGAGCCAGAAGAAGAAAAAGAACAGGAGGAAGAAAAAGGCTGAGGAGCAAGTCATGTTTGTTTTCTCCCCTATCCAGCAGTCTGGGCCACCTGAGAAGTTGGTTCAGACTGCTGGGCCCCCCACCCTCCCAGATCCAGTTTCTGCTGTGGAACGGGACCAGCATGGGGGGTACAGTGCTGCATCCAACATGGCCGTGGGTGCTACAGTCACGCATCCTGCTGGTAGGGAAGAGCAGGATGGGTTAATGGTGGGTGTCCCTGGCATTGTTATCAGCTCTGCAGGGCACTCCCCTGAGAGGGGGGGGAGTGTCCAGGCACCGGGACCCGCTGCTGATCCCGTGCAGTCAGGCGCAGTGTGTGGCATGGACGCTGTAGGGATTTCCCCTGTGAGGGAGAAGGGTCCCTGCAAGTCAGTGGCAGGTGGAGGGGCAGAGGTGCACTTGGAGGGGCAGCCTCGGCCTCGGGATGTGATGTCTGCGGTGACATCCCACATGGAGGAGGAATCAGCATCGCCGACAGAGATCCAGCTAAAGCACGTCCTGGCCAGCCCAGAGGTAGTGGGTGAAGCAGCGGCTGATCCCAAAAACACTGCTAATAAAACCAAAAGCAATGTCACTACAAGGTGTGTGAATGATGGGAGTAGTAGTGCTGTGGATGAAAGGAGTGTATGTGGGAGTGATGGTGGAGTGAATGTGAGGAGTGGTAATGGAGTGAATAGGAGGAGTGGTAGTGGTGCAGATGGGAGGAGTGGTAGTGGAGTGAATGGGCGGGGTGGCAGTGATGCAGATGGGAGGAGTGGTAGTGGAGTCAGTGGTGGTGGTGGATTGAATGGGAGGAGTGGTGGTGGTGCGGATGGGAGGAGTGGTAGTGGAGTGAATGGGCGGGGTGGTAGTGGAATGAGTGGGAGTGGTGCAGATGGGAGGAGTGATAGTGGAGTGAATGAGAGGAGTAGTAGTGGTGTGTATAATAGTGACGTTTGTGGCAGTGCAGGTGGTTTAGGTGGGGCCGTAGGGACAGGGTCTGGTCCGGCTGCCCCCTCGGTCGCCAGGAGTTATGCCAGCGTGGCGGCCGGGGGTTCAGTGGGATCTTCACCTCCTGTATCTGGTGACGGTCAGTTGCAACGGCGCCTCCTGGAGGCACTAAAGAGAGGAGAAAGGACGCTCCAGGTAGAGGGAAAGGAGATGGACCTATCTTTCTGGGTGGAGAGACATGGTCTGGGAGCATTCCGACAGAGAAATGGGGAGACTGTATGGTCCCTCCAGACACCCGGGCAGGAGGTAGGTCGCAGGAATGTGGCCCGTCTGGTCTGGAAAGGCGAAGATGCGTGCCCCCAAAGGGGCAAGGTGGTGGAGCTTCTCTTCCAGATGGGTTTCAGGGCTAGGGACATCTTTGCCCTGATCCACCCTTTCGGCTCCTCTGAGTTTGACGTCAGCTTTGTTAGGCCGGAGGGACTAGATCTCTTCTGGTCTAATTATGAGCTGGTGAAAAACGAGCCCGGATGGCGAGATTTCGCTGTAAAAGCGGTATCTCGCCAGAGTATGGTAAAGAAAGTGACCGTTTTGACCCGTAACGAGTCACTTTCTTGTTATGACATTATGACCTGGCTGGGCAGGTACGGGGAGGTGACGGACATCCCCCGGAAAAACTTTGATGAGCACAATATATGGTCTGGGGCCTGGACGTTTTCCGTCCGTCTCAGGCGTTCCGGGAACACGGTCACCCACATTCCTTCGGCCGCCTTCCTGGGACGCGACAGGATTCAGATCTTCTACCAGGGGCAGCCGAAGCTGTGTCACAGGTGTGGTGACCCAAACCACTTTAGTGCCAACTGCACTCAGCAGATATGCGCCCTCTGCTGTGGGGTGGGTCACCTGGCGGCCACCTGTGGGCAGATTCGGTGTAACTTGTGTGGTGACTTAGGTCACCCGTTCAGCCGGTGTCCACGCTCGTTCTCTAATGCTGTGACCGCCCCGTCTGGGGAAAGCCTAACAGTTGCCCCGGCGGGGGAGGGGACCAGTGGAGGAGAGGGGGCACCAAAGCCAGTGAAGGAAAAACATAAGACCCCCTCTATGAGGAGGCGAGAGGAGAAGCGCAGGTTGGAGAGGGCCCTTGAGAATGCCCAGGTGCCAGGGGTAGCTCGGGGTCCCACTCCAGACACTGGCTCAGAAGGAGGTCAGAATAACTCTGAGGCTTTGGGTGAGGCCAAACTGGACGAGGAGATAGGGAGACTGCGTAGGGAAGAAGGTCAAGATGCTCCTTCCTCCAGTCATACCTCTGAATCCGAAACTGTGGATAAGGAGGAGGAGGAGGGGCAGACAGTAAATGGTGGCCAGAAAAAGAAGAGGAGGAAGAAGTGTAAGAGTAAGGTGGCGCCGTCCTCCTCTTCAATTGTAGCCTCAGACCATGGAAGGAACAACTCAGTCTCTGACCCTCTGATCGTCCTTTCGAATCGATATGAGGCCCTCGGGGATACCATCTCCCCTCCTCTTCTCGAGGGTCAGGAGGCAGTGCGGCCTCCAGGAGGCACCGAGCCTCCTTCCTCTGGGGTAGTTTCCTCAGGGGGAGAGGTAACACCAGGTGCCGGAGGTAAAGATCCTGGGATGGATATGTCCCAGAGTTTAAAAAGAAGTAAAGGGTCTTCCTCTGATTCCGATTGGGGTGGAGGGAAGGAGAGGAAGAAGGTTTAAGGGGTGAGGCCATCTAACTCAATCACCCATGATGGCGGCACTCACCCCACTGACGCTGGCATCTATTAACTGTGCCAGTATAAAGTCGGATATGGCTAGATTTGCAGCCTTTGATTTTCTCGGCCGTGTTGAAGCCGACATTTTCTTTTTACAAGAGACCAGGTTGTCAGATCTTGCCTCTCTGGCAAAAGCCAGGAGAGAGTGGAGGCGCGGTCCCTCCCACTGGTCTCTTGCGGCTGAGCCGTATAGTGGGGTGGCGGTCTTTTTTTCCGCTCCTGTTGAATGCAGACGGGTTATTGAGCTAGAAATGGGGAGGTGCCTGATCATTGATGTCTTCATGAAGGGACAAGAGCTCCGGCTCATTAACATCTACGCCCCGCAAACTAAGCGGGGCCGTAAAGATCTCTTTATGAGGATTAAGCCCTTTCTTTTTACGAGTCGGCAGGTGATCTTTGGAGGGGACTTCAATAATGTCACGAGGTCCCAGGATAGGAGAGGCTCCAATGGTCCACTGACTTGCGATAGTGTGGCACTAATTAGCATAACTAGAGAAGCTCGCCTAGAGGACTCCCACATCCGGAGCCCCTCGGGCCACGCGGGTTTCACCTATCATCAAGGTAGCCGCAGGTCTAGAATAGATAGGTTTTATTTAAAGGAGGAAGCCGTCTCTTCCGCAGTGTCCGTGGTTGAGGTGGAGTTCTCCGATCACTGTATGATTTTGTTTTCCCTGAATGTTTCAGAGACCCCCCGGATGGGTAAAGGTTATTGGAAGCTGAATTCGTCCCTCCTGGTGGAAGCGGAGATAAGACAGTCCTTTGAGGATTTTCTTCAGAGTCAGGTACCTTTACTGGATCTTTGTAGTAATAAGCTGGAGTGGTGGGAGATATTCAAGAAGCGGGTTGCGGGGTTCTTCCGCCAGCTCTCGAGCCTCAGGTCCCTGAACAGGTATCGCTTGTATCAGGGTCTGAGGAGGAAACTCGAGCTTCTTGTCTCGACTGGAGGTAGCCGAGAGGATATCTCCAGAGTGAAATCCTTGCTGATGAGGTGTCAGTACGATAGGCACGCATCTTTGGTTTTTGAGAGGGATTTCGGGAAGTACCGCTCGCCCGACCCTTACAGAAACTGTAAGATGTCAGTGAGTAGTAAAGTCATTTCAGGACTGATCGATAGTACAGGATCTCTGAATCGGTCCAGATCGGGGATCTTGGAGGTCGTCAGATCCTTCTACTCGCACCTCTTGGGAAGGAAGGATCTAGATCGAGACAGGATGTCGGTTTTCCTGGCTGAAACCTTTCCTGAGCCAGGGGTAGACCCCTCTCTTGATGTTTTGGCAGAAGAAATCAGGGAAGAGGAAGTGAGACTGGCGATCGAGGGGCTTGCCCCTAAGAAGTCGCCAGGTCCGGATGGCTTAACAACCGAGTGGTACAGGACCTTTAAGGAGTCTTTAGCTCCCCTCTTGACTGAGGTATTCAATGAGTGTCTCTCCTCGGGCACTCTGCCGAAGTCAATGAGGAGGTCAGCCCTGATTCTCCTGTCAAAGGGTAAAGATCCTAGCCGGATTGAGAATTGGAGGCCCATAGCTCTTCTCAATAGGGACAGGAAGCTTCTGGCCAAGATACTGTTTAATCGGCTGGTGAAGTTTGCACCCCGGCTCCTTTCGGGGGCCCAGCACTGCTCTGTTCCAGGCCGAGGCACCTTAAGTGCTGTCCTCAGTGTCAGGGAGGCAGTGGAGCGGAGTAGTGCGGGTCTCTGGAAGGGGTACATGCTGTCCTTGGATCAGGCCAAAGCATTTGATCGGGTGAACCATGACTACCTCTGGTCCGTCCTACTGAGATATGGCTTACCAAGTACTTTTGTTAATTGGCTTAAGATCTTGTATGCAGGGGCAGAGAGTTTCCCGCTTGTGAACGGTTGGTCTGGCCGCTCTTTTGAGGTGGGGTCCGGAGTCCATCAGGGTTGTCCTTTGAGCCCGCTTTTATACGTGTTTGCGATCGATCCCTTCGTCCGGAGGGTAGATTGTGGGCCGTTGGCGGGAGTCGGGATGAGTCTGGCGGAGCTGGATGTCGCCCAGAGAGTGGTGGCATACGCTGATGATGTCACCATTTTCGTGTCCTCGAGAGAGGAGGTCGATGTGGTGATGTCGGAAGTGGACCGCTACTCTGAGGCATCCGGGTCTAAGATCAACCGGGATAAGTGTGAGAGTCTCTGGCTGGGAGGGGGAGATCCCACGTTTGATTTCCCGGACACCCTTCCAGGGCCCCAAGAGTCAGCAAAAGTTTTGGGCATCACTTTCGGCCAGGATGATTATCCCACCAAAAACTGGGATGGTAAGCTCCAGGATGCCGCTCAGAAGGTGGACCAATGGAAGGGTTGGTCTATGACCCTCAGGGAAAGGGTACACCTGATCAAATCGTACCTGCTCCCCTTGTTTATCTATCTGGGCAGTGTATGTATCTTGCCAGAGGCTTACTATACTTGGGTCTACAGCCTGTTTTTCCAACTGTTATGGGGGAACAGGATGAACCTAGTCAAGAGGGAGGTTACGTACCGCACGAGGAGACTAGGGGGTTTATCTATGGTAAATCCTGTGGTGTTCTTAACAAACACCTTCTTGAAAGCTAACATCTCAAACCTCTGGTCAGAGAGGGCTCCTCCGTGGGTAATCTCCTGCAGGGAATGGTTTCGGCCTTTCTTCCAGGAATGGGAGACAGGAGGGCAAGTGAAGGACCTCCGTACGCCACACGGATATCTTCCGGCTTATGCTACCCCAACTCTGAAGGCGATACGTCGGTGGGGTCTGGGAGTGTGGGAGATCAGGACCCAGTCAAGGCAGTTCCTTGACAAACGGGTTCTGTTGACCCACTTCCAGAAGCCTCTGGCGCTCAGGGACTGCCCAGGTCGGGATCTGAGGGTGGGGTTGTACCTTTTAAACATGAAAAGGATCCCCCAGAAGTTTTGGGACTTGGCCTGGCGCTGCTTTCAGGGGAAGCTATATGTGAGGGACAATTTGAAGTGTAGGAGCTCTGATGACCGGGGATGTCCCCGAGAAGAGTGCGGGGACATGCTGGAAAGCATGGACCACTTCCTGCTTTATTGTCCCTTTAATATAGGGGTCTACAACCGGGTGGGTGCTTCCATTGGCTGGAGTCAACTTGCCGGCCTTACCTATCCGGAGTGGGCTTATGGGGCATTCAGGAACCTGGGTGGCCGAGACCGGGGCACTTTATTTGTAGTCAGCTTAGTAGTTATGTACTACACGTGGAACGCACGGTGTCTAGTATCTACACAGAAAGTCCTCTCCGAGGTGGAGGTCTGTAGGAACATCACCGGTGACCTCGGGAAGATCAGGTCTTTGGAGTATGGCAGTCTTGGTACCAGCAGGGCTTCTCTCCTGTGGAGAGGTTTTTCATTTGATGTGCCCTAGGTACTAGACCTCTTGGGTAGAGTATCCCTTTTTCTGGTTAGGGATAGCAATGTAGGGACAGAGAGAGGGTGAGTGCAGGGTCAGTTTGTTGAAGGGATAACAGTAGGGTGAGTCGTAGGGAAAAGTTAGTGGAGAGAGTTTATAAAGTAACATCAGGATTGCCATCCTTCTTCCCTGGTGGTGGGCTATGCATGTACACCCTAGTCTTTTTGTTTTGTTTTCAGAATATGGATTGCGTAAAGGGCTTACAGGCGACCGAACTTGGGCCTAAGGTGGGTTGTATTGTTTTGTATATGTTATGTTATGAAGTTGTTTTTGTATAGTTGGTTTTGGGTATAGATTAGGTTGGGTGGGGGAATTGGTGGGTTGGTGGATGTTTGGAGGGGCTGGCATGGGTCAGTTGTGGACTGGACTCGATATCCATGGACTATGGACTCTGACCCATGTCAATGTGGGTGGTTGTGTGGGTAATGGGTTAGTCTAGTGTAGGATGTCATGTGTTTTGTAGGTGTATATTTTGGTTTGTTGGTGTATATAGTTTATGTATGTATTTGCATTTAGGTTATGTATTTGTGTTTTTATATTCGTATTGTATATATTATTATATAGTATGGATTGGTTATCTTATTTGAGGGGATGGGGATAGGCAGTCGGATCAGATTTAGTTAGCATTTTTATATTACTTTAATTTAATATTGGTTGTATTATGGTAGTGTAGATTAAAAAAAAGGGTGTGTATATGTATGTTTATGTATGTATGTATATGTATATATATATATATATATATATATATATATATATATATATGTATATATGTGTATATATGTATATATGTGTATATATGTGAGGGAAAAAATTTAATTTTAGTAAAAAAAATAAAAATAATAAAAAAAAATATTAAAAAACATATATATATTAAAAAAAAAAGGGGGGGGGGGGGGTGGTGGTGGTGGGGGTTTTGGGGTGGGTTAGTTGTGAATGTAATGTGTGGTTGAGTTTTACCAAGTCTGGTTGTTTTTAGTTAAAGCTAAGTAAAGCTATTTTTATGTTTATGTAAAGAATGTGTGGGTATGTGTGTGTGATAGTATTTTTGATAATTTATATGTAGGTATAATGTTATGTGTTTAGTTAGTTTAGTTAAGTTGGGCTGGCCAGTTAGGCAGGTTTTGTTGTGTTGTGTTTTGTTAATGCTAGTTAAGCCTGTTTTTCTGTTTTGTTAAGTTTTTATATATTTATAATAAAAAGAGCGTCAGCAGAGAGCACTGTGGTCAGTCTGAAAAAAACAACTTCTTCTGGAACATACAGCAGCTAATAAGTACTGGAAGGATTAAGATTTTATAATAGAAGTAATTTACAAATCTGTTTAACTTTCTGGCATCAGTTGATTTAAAAAATAAATAAATAAATAAATAATAATTTCTACCAGAGTATCCCTTTAAGTTCTATTGATTTCTTTTTTTTTTTTAAAGTTTTTTAAGGATCTATTCAGGCGTAAAGTATTCTGCGCAGATTTGATGCACAGGATTTGAAGCTGTGTTCAGCCATTTAGTGTACATTGAAATCGGCAGCAGAAAATCCTGTGCATCAAATCTGCGCAGAATATTGTACATTGGGTATTCCAAGAGAAACCTTTTTTTTTTTAGATCAACTAGCTCCAGAAAGTTAAACAGATTTGTAAATTACGTCTATAAAAAAAATCTTAATCCTTCCAATAATTATCAGCTGCTGAAGTTGAGTTGTTCTTTTCTATCTAAGTATCTCGGGAGCTGTCCAGCGTAGAAGCAAATTCCCATAGCAAACCTATTCTGCTCTGTGCAGTTCCTATGGGGATTTGCTTCTACTCTGGACAGTTCCCAAGACACGTGTCATCAGAGAGCACTTAGACAGAATAGAACAACTCAACTTCAGCAGCTCATAAGTACTGAAAGGATTAAGATTTTTTAATAGAAGTAATTTACAAATCTGTTTAACCTTCTGGAGCCAGTTGATATATAAAAAAAAGTTTTTTCCTGGATAACCCCTTTAAGCAATAAAGATGATGTTTTACAGGCATTTTACAACCCAAAAATGGGCAAAAATACATTGTTTGAACATAGCCTAGCAGTTTTCTCTATTGTATTTCTTGTGAACACTTACTGAAATGTCTTATCTTCTGAGACTCAACCTTGCGAATCTTGCGTTTGATAAACGTGTGAATGTGGCTGATGATGATGAAGGGCGGAGCGAGCGCTGGACGGTTGTGATATTCAACTATCAGGTTGTATCGCTGGAATTTCCAGTATATATCACTGTTGCCTTGCACTTTGGAGAAGGTATAGCTGATGAGATAAAAAGTGGAGAAGAGA